>NW_004525074.1:0-32646 GCF_000260255.1 Octodon degus
ATTCCTGGTCCAATCTCATTTGTCTACCTCACCAATTCACCAAGTATTCCGCACCTGGGCCCTGAGAAAACATTTTCCCTGAAGTTGCTCAATCCCACTCCCAGTCCTTTCTAGAAAAGGAGTGGAATAAGGTTTTTTTTTTTTTTGCTCCGAATGCCCTCATGGCTGCTTTGGCTGGAGAGTTGTGGGGATCGAACTACAGCCACCTGAGGCTGACAGCTTTGTGGAACCAGCCACTGAAATAACCGAGCTGAGGCCAGGCCCCAGAGTAAAACACACTTGCTTAGCCCTTTGTTCTAAATGGCCACAATGGGATCCACCTGTGCCAGGCCTGACAGCCTCAGGTGTAGCTCATTCTCTCCACCAGAGGATTTCAATTTCTAGGGTGAGTCAGGCCTGGCTCCAGAGTAAAACACAGTTGCTAAGCCCTTTGTTCTAAAGGGCCACAATGGGATCCAGCTGTGTAGGCCTGACAGCCTCAGGTGTAGCTCATTCTCTCCACCAGAGGATTTCAATTTCTTGGGTGAGTCCTTGGTGAAAAATTCCCTAGAGGGTCCACTTCCTTTGCGAAGAGTGATCCTGCTGGACCGCTTCCCCTAGACTGCCTCCAACTTGACTTCCTATCCCCAATTGAACTGGGAAACACAATAGTGAAGACATCACCTCCTGGCCAGTCTCCTTGAAAAGTGTTTGGCGGACAATTCTTCCATTGAGTTACTTATAGCCAGCATGTGCAAATGGATATGTTTTTATAGATTGTCAAAGATTAACAAGAAATAATATTGAAAATCTTTTTAAAATTCATATTAGGGCTGGTGAGATGGCTCAGTGGTCTAAAGCACCTACCTAGAACAATCATAGTAAAGCACAGTGACTGTGGTTCCATCCTCCAATACCATATGAAACCCAGCCCTGCCCACTGAGGGACAGAGCTGGCCACATACAAACACACAAACACACAGAATCACACACGAAGAATAAGGAATAAAAATTAATTTTAATGGCCCGGGGAGAAGCCTTTGTGGAATAAGCACTTCCCTTGCAAACACAAGGGCCGAGTTCAATTCCTGGTTGTGCCAAAAAAAAAAAATTATTTTTAATTTTTTTATTTAATTGTGGTAAAGCTCAAGGAACGGGGATTGAAAACTCAGCCTCATCATTCTCATTGCTCTGACTCCACAGGCATGGTCAAGAACTCATTACATGGGCACACCTGAAATGGAAATGCTATTTCATTCCCCCTGACTCCAAGTGGATCTTGTTCCCCAGTGTAATGAAGACATTCACAGTTCCATGTAGAAAGGAATTGTTTGGACTCTATTATATGAGAACAAGTATCTTTCTCCTCTTATATCTTTCTCCTTTTACAGCTCACCTAAGAGTGCGGAGTCTGAGTTGTAAGAGGAGCAAGTCCAGCTCAATTTTAGACCATTTTGGAAGCTGGTAATTCCTAAGGCTGCTCCATTCTGATACATAAATTGAATTTCTGGTCCAATGTCATTTGTCTACCTCACCAATTCACCAAGTATTCCGCACCTTGCCCCTGAGAGAACATTTTCCCTGAAGTTGCTCACTCCTACCCCCAGTCCTTTCTAGAAAAAGAGTGGTATAAAGTTTTGTTTTGTTTTTTCTAGTCTGAATGCCCTCAGGTTTGGTTTGGGTTTGTGGAATGTTATGGATATCAAATTACAACAACTTGAGGCTGACAGCTTTGTGCAAGCAGCCACTTAAACTACTGAGCCTAGGCCATTCCCCAGAGTGAAACACACTTGCTAAGCCCTTTGTTCTAAATTCCTATAATGGGATCCAGCTGTGTCCGGCCTGACAACCCAAGGTTTAGCCCATTCTCTCCACCAGAATATTTCAGTTACAGATTGAGTCCTCAGTTTAGAAATTCCCTGAGGGTCTAGGCTCTTTTTGTAGAGTTGCCCTCCTTGAGCATTTCTGCTAGATAGCCTCCAACACGTCTTCCTGTCCCCTGTTCAATTGGGAAACCATTCATGAAGACATCTCCTGCACTCGAGTCTCCTCTGAAACAGTTTTGTGACCAATTCTTCCATTGAGTTCCCTATAGCCAGCTAGTGTAGATGGATAAGTTTTAAAGCTTGTCAAATATTGGAGCCTTTTTACTAAGATTGCCCTGAAGGCAAAAAGGAAGCCCCTGCCCCTCCCAAATCTGCACCCAAAGCAAATCTTTGAAGGCCAAAAAGGCCGTGCTGAGAGGCATCCAGAGCCACAAAATGATGAAGATATGTAAGTCGCCCTCCTTCCGCTGTCCCAATACACTGCTTCTTGGAAGGCAGCCCAAATACCCTGTGAAGATCGCCCCCAGGTAAAACAAGCTTGACCACTATGCCATCATCAAGTTCCCCCTGACCACAGAGTAAACCATGAAGAAGATTGAGGACAACAACACACTCGTGTTCATTGTGGATGTCAAAGCCAATAAGCACCAAATCAAACAAGCTGTAAAGAAGCTCTATGACATTGATGTTGCCAAGGTCAATACCCTAATGAGGCCTGATGGAGCGAAGAAGGCATATGTTTGACTCCTGATTATGATGAATTGGATGTTTCCAACAAAATTGGGATCATCTAAACTGAGTTCAGCTGGGTAATTCTAAATATATACTTTTTTGTCAGTAAAAAAAAAAAAGATTGTCAAATATTGACAAGAAATAATTATTGAAAATCTTTTTAAAAATTAATTTTGTGGCTGGTGAGATGGCTCAGTGTTCTAAAGCACCTACCTAGAACAATCTTAACAAAGCACAGGGACTGCAGTTCAATCCCCCAACACCACATGACACCCAGCCAAGCCCCTGTTGCTCAGAGCTGGCCACACAGAAACACAGACACACAGACACAGACACAGACACAGACACACACACACACACACACACACACACACACACACATAAAAAAAGAAGGAATAAAAATTAATTTTAATGGCCCGGGGAGAAGGCTCAGTGGAATAAGCACTTCCCTGGCAAGCACAAGTGCCAAGTTCAATTCCTGGTTCTGACAAAAATAAAATTATTTTTATTTATTTTTTGTTTAATTGCTGTAAGTCTCAAGGAACGGTGATTCAAAACACAGCCTCCTCAATCTCAGTGCTCTGACTCCATAGGCTTGGCAAGAACTCAGGTCATGGGCACACCAGAAATGGAAAGGCTCTTTCTCTCCTCTTGACTCCTAGGGGACCCAATTAGCCAGTCTAATGAAGGCATTCACAGTTTGATTTCGAAATGACCATTTCTGGACTATGAAATGAGAACAAGATATCTTTCTCCTCTTAGAACTCACTTAAACTTAAGCCTTAGGCTAACCCTGACCCTAATCATAAACTTACCACTAAATGTAACATTTCCTGTAAACCTAAAACACACTTTAACAGTTGTTGTAGCCCTATCTCTTACCATAAATGTAATCCTGAGTGTAACCTTAATCTGAACCATAATTTTAAGCATAACTGTTACCCTAAACTTAACCCGAACTGTAACTGTAACACTAAACCTAAAAGTAATCCTAATTGTACCCAAAATGGTAATGCTATCACTAACCCTAACCAAAAACATAATGATATCCCTAACACTAAATGTAAGCCTAACCCTAACCCTGACCATATCTATAACCATAACACTAACTGCAACACTAAAAGTGACCTTAACTCTAACCATAACCCTAACACTAATGCTAACCCCTAATAGTAACACTAACTTAACTGTAACCTAATACTGACCATACCATAAACTGTAAATGTAACCATAAATGTTACCCTAACCCCAAACCTAACAATATCCCTACAACTTAACCTAACCATTACCCTAAAACTAAACCTAACCCTAATATTAAACATAACCGTTTAGCTAAACCTAACCATAATCCTATACTTAACACTAACTGTAAGCCAAACACTAACACTGTACCTACCCCTAAACTTAAGCCTATCCCTATCCCTAAATCTAACCCTAAACATAAAAGCTAACCATAAGCATAAACGTAAACATAACTGTAACCCTAACTCTAACCCTAATTGTAAACCAAACCATAAGTTTAAGCCTGAATCTAACCATAACCGTAACTACAACTGTAACCCTAACCATAACTCTAACTGCATCTAACACCTATCCCTAAACTTAAACCAAAACTTAACCTAACCCTAAATGAAACCTTAACCCTAACTGTATTTGTAACTCTAACCGTAATCGGAACCCTAATCTAATCCTAAGAGTAATGCTAAACCTAAACCTAATTGTAACCCTAATTGCAACACTAACCATAACCTTAACCCTAACCATAAACCAAAAACCTGACCATAACCATAACCATAACCATAAATGTAACGCTAATCCCTAAGCCTAACCATAAACTGAACCCTATCCTTAACCATAGCCCTTACCATAAAGTTAACCCTAACCCTGAGCCTAAACCTAACCCTAACCAAAACAATAACTGTAATCTTAATCATAACTGTAACACTAAATGGAGCCAGAATTGGAAACCTAACACTAAGAGTAACCTTAACCCTAAGCCTAATCATAACACTAACGTAACAAGAAACCTAACCCTAACCCTAAAACTAATCCTAGCCTTAACTGTGACCCTTAATATAACCCTAGCCCTAGTCCTAACGATAACCCTAACCATTACTGTAGCTGTTAGCCTGACCGTAACCTTAACACTACCATAAAAGTAACCATAAACCTAAATGTAAATCCAACACTAAACCTAACCCTAAATGTAACCGTAACCCCAACTGTGACCCTAACTCTAACACTAACCCTAACCATAACCCAAAACATAACCATAACCCAAACTTTAAAACTAACCCTATCTGTAACCCTAACTGCAACCCAATGCTAAATAATCATAGCACTATCACTAACTGAGACCCTAACCCTAACCATAACCCCAAACCTAACACTAACCCTAACCATAGTCCTAGTTGTAATGATAACCATACCATTAAGCCTAATGACCAACTGAACCCTCTCCCTAACACTAACAGTAATACTAACAGTAACCATAATTTTGAATCTAACCCTAACACTAATCATAACTGTAACCCTAACCCTAAACTGAATCATAACCCTTATAATAACCCTAAAACTATCACCAATCTTAACCATAATTCTAATCTTAACCCTAATCACTAAGCACTAACCATAAACCTAACCTTAACCCTCAGCTTAAAACTAACCATAACTGAAATCCTAACTTTAACACTAACCCTAAACCTAACAACTAATCCTAACCCTAAATCTAACCATAACCCTATTGCGAACCATAACCATAATGTTAACCTTAAACCTAACCATAACCTCAACCTAAATTTAACCTTGATCCTAACAGTAAGCCTAAATGTAACCCTAACAATAAACTTAACCATAACACTAACCCTAAACCAGACCCTAACTCTAACCGTAACCCTATCCCTAACATTAAGCCTAACGATAACTTTAATCATATCTATAAATCTAAACCTAACAGGAACCCTAACCTAAATCTTAACCCTAACACTAAATCTACTATAACCCTAAACTTAACCCTAAACCTAAACGTAACCCTAACAACTAACACTAACTAAAACTCTAATGCTAACTCTAAACCTAACCATAACTATAGTCCTAAACATAATCATAAACCTAACCATAATCTAACCCTCACAACCCTAGCAATAACCCTAAACCTAACATTAACCCTAACCATAACTCTAACACAAACCCTAAACCTAACCCATACCATAACCCTAACTGCAACTGTAACACTAATCTTAACCATAACACTAAACCTAACCATAACCATAAACATACAACCAAACCTCAGCTTGAAAGTAACTGTAACCACAACACTAACACAAAACCTAATTGTAACCATAAACCTAAAACTAAGGCTAACCTAAACCATAATGTTAACCCTAACTGTAACCCTAATTATAATCTTTACTGTAACCTTAAACCTAAACCTAACTCTAACCTGAACTATATCACTAACCCTACCCATAACCCTAACCATAACCCTAACCCTCATCCTAACTCTAACCCTAACACTAAAGGTCTTAACCTAAATCCTAACCATAATCTTTAATCCTTAACCACAACTTTAATCCTAACCATCACCATAAACCTAACTGTAACTATAAACTTAACTGTATCAACAAACCTAACAGTAACACTAACCCTAACCATAACCCTAACCATAACATGAACCATAACCCTAATCCTTACACCTAAACCCAAACCTAATGCTAAACTTACCCCAATCCTTAACTCTAACTGTAACCATAAATTTACCTATAACCATAACCGTAACCCTAACACTAACTATAAAACTAACCCTAACCGTAGTACTAAATCTAACAATAACCATCATAGTAATCCTAAACTTAATCCTAACTGTAACACTAACACTAAACCTAACCATAACCCTAAACCTAAAACTAACCCTAACTTTAACAGTAACTGTAACCTGAATTCTAAAGATAGCCTTAAACTTAACCCTAAACCTAACACTCACATTAACCATAAACCAAACCCTAAACTTAACCCTAAACTTAAATCTAAACCTAAAAGTAGCTGTACCTCTAACCATAGCCCTAAACCTAACTCTAACCCTAACCCTAACCATAACAGTGACAGTAACTGATTTCAGAACCATTACACTAACCCTAAACATAACTCTAATCCTAAACCTAATACTACCCTAACCCTAACCAAAACGTGAAATGTAACTCTAACCCTAAAATGAAAAGTAACCCTAAGCCTAAACATAAACCTAAACCCTACTGTAACTGTAAATGTTACTATAACCACAACTGTAACCCTAAACCTAACTGTAACTGTAACTCTAATCTAAACCCTAAAACTAACTCTAAACATAAACATAACCCTAACTGTAACTGTCACCCTAACTCTAAACCTACTTCTAAACCTAACCCTAACACTAATCCTAACCTTAAGCCTAACCCTAACAATAACCATAACCCAAACCATAACCCTAGCACTAAAACTAACTCTAACTGTAACACTAACCAGAAATGTGACACTAACCTTAAACCTAACCTGAGACCTAACACTAACAGTGACCATAAATATAAGTGTAAACTTATCCCTAACTCTAAAGCTAACCATAAATCCTAATGCTAACTCTAACCCTACCCATAACCATACTGCTAATCTTAACCGTAATCCTAACCATAAATATAACTGTAACCCTAAACTTAACTGTAAACCTAATCCTAAACTTATCCCTAACTCTAAACCTAATAGTAAAGGAAACCTTAATCCTAAAGCTATCCATAACTCTAACGTTAACTGTAACCCTAACCATAAGAGTAACTGTAAACCTAAGCCCAACTCTTATCCTAAACCTACTTCTAACCATAACCATAACCATAACCATAACCACATCCTTAACCCTAAGCATAAACCTAAAATTAATACTAATGCCTAACAATAACCTTAACACTTACCTAAACATAATCCTAAAACTTAAACCTAACCATAACCATATCTGTAAGCATAACCCTAATGATAACCTATACTGTAAACAAAACCATAACCCAAAGCCCAAAACTCATACTAAACCCAAACATTAACCTAACCCGAAAAATAATAATTTTAACCATAACCAAAACATTAACACTAGACCTAAACCTAACACTAAACCTAACCCTAATCCTGATTTTAACTATAACACTAAACATAACCCTAACCATAAATCTAACCCTAATCATAACACTCACCCTAACTGTAAACTTAACTGTCACTGTATCTCTATCAATAACGCTACCTTTAACTCCAACTGTGACACTTACAGTAACTCTAAACCTACCTAAATCTGTAGTCATAAACATAAAGCTAAAAGTAACACTAATGCTTAACCCTAAACTTAACACTACCCCTAAACAAAACAATAAGCTTAAATCTAAATCTACCCTAACCCTGGCCTTAACACTAAATGTAACTCTAACTGTAACCCTAACCCTAAACAGAACTGTAAACCTAACCCTAATACATACCTTAACCTAAAGTTAACAGTAATTGTAAAATCATAAGAAGGACACTGAAATACATCTTTCCCTATTCAGTGAAACACAGAACTCTGGTTAAAACAACACTTTTGTAATTGAAGCAATTCAGAAAGCTGCACTGTGACAAGAGCGTCAACTCATTCAGTCTCCTAAGTAAAAGAATCTGTGAGGTTTGTGACATTCCAGCTGGTGGTGCAAAGAAACTAGAGAAGTGTGTTTTCTCTCCCCTTCATTCCTAAAAGCCAGAAACACGTTTGAAGACTCCAGTTCCCTAAGTAGAGCCTTTTGTTTCTACTTCATGATTTGAGTTTTTAAATGTGAGTTCATTACACAAAAGAGCCAGCTAAGTTCCACCTTCTTTGGAAAGCAGGACATTCCAAAGCCTGTTCCCATATACAGCAAAACACAGAACACTGGCTAAAATGTGACTTCTGTAACAAAAGTACTCCATAAAAAAAGGAATGTGCCAAGAGTGGTGACACATGCTGTCTCCTAAGAAAAAGCATCCATGAAGTTTGTGACTTTCTGGCTCGTGGTGCATACAAACTGGAGAAGTGAGTTTTCTCTCACCCTAATTCCCCTGGGAAAAGAGCCAGAAACATGATTGGAGAATTCAGTTCCCTAAAGAGATTTGCTTGTTTCTGCTCCATGATATGTGTTTCTAAGAGTGAGTTTGTAATGCAGAGCAGCCAGCTGAGCTCCAGTTTCTTTGGGAAAAAGGGCACTCCAATGCCTGTTGCTGTATTCAGCGAAACACAGAACTGGCTAAAATGGCTCTGTTCTAACTGAAGTAATTCACAAATTGCACAATACCAAGACTGAAAACTCATTCAATCTGATAAGAAAAACCATCTGTGAATTTTCTGACTTTCTGGCTGGCGGAGCAGAGAAACTGGAGAAGCAAGATTTCTCTCACACTCATTTCTACAGGAAAAGAGGCAGAAATTCATTTGAAAACTACAGTTACCTAAGGAAATCTGCTTGTTTCTACTCCATGATTTGTGCTTCTAAGTGAGAGTTCTTATAGCACCAAAACCAGCTAAGCACCAGCTTCTTTGACAAGCAGGGTACTCCAGTGTTTGTTACAGTATACAGGAAAACACAGGACTCTGGCTAAAATGTCACTTTTTGTAACTCAAGTAATTCGCCAATCCACACTGTGCAGAGTAGCAACTCACAAAGTCTCCTGAGAAAAACCATCCAGGAAGTTTGTGACTTTCCAGCTGGTGGTGCAGAGAAACCGGAGGAGGGTGACTTCTCTCCCATTCATTCCTAAGGAAAATGAGCCAGAAAAAAGTTTGAAGACTCCAGTTACCTAAGGAGAGATGCTTTCTTCTAATGAATGATTTGTGGTACTAAGTATAAGTTCTTAACACAGAAGAGACAGTTAGACTCCAAATTCTTTGAAAAGAAGGACACTCCAGTGCAAATTTTCTGATATACAGAGAAACACAGAAAACTAATTAAAATGACACTTTTATAACTGAAGTATTTCATAAAGCCACACTGTGTCAAGAGAGTCAACACATACTGTCTCCTAAGAAAAAGCATCAATGAAGTTTGTGATTTTCTGGCTGGTGGTGCCGAGAAACCGGAGAAGGGTGTTTTCTCTCCTATTCATTGCTATGGGAAAAGAGCCAGAAATACAAATGAAAACTCAAGTTCCCTAAGGAGAGCTGCTAGTTGCTACTAAATAATGTGTGCTTCTAAATGAAAAAGAGTGAGCTAAGCTCCCACTTCTTTGGGAAGCAGGGCACTCCAATGCCTGTTCCCATATACAGCGAAACAGAGAACTCTGACTTTCCAGCTGTTGGCGCAGTGAAAGTGGAGAAGGGTGTTTTCTCTCCCATTCATTCCCATGGTAAAAGAGCCAGAAACACGTTTGAAAACTCCAGGTCCCATGTAGAACTGGTTCTTTCCACATGAGGATTTGTGTTTTTAAGTGTGAATTCTTAACCCAGAAGAGCCAGGTAAGCTCCAGCTTCTTTGGAAAACTGGGCACTCCAATTCCTTTTCATATATACAGGGAAACAGAGAACTCTGTCGAAAATGTCACTTTTGTAACTGAAGTAATTCAGAAATCCACACTGTGCCAAGAGTGGCAACTCATTCAATCTCTTAAGAAAAACCATCCTCGATGTTTGTCACTTTCCAATAGGTGGTGCAGAGAAACTGGAGAATGGTGTTCTCTATCCCATTCATTCTTAAGGAAGAAGAGCCAGAAACACGTGTTAAGGCTCCAGTTCCTAAATAGAGCTACTTACCTTTCCTAAGTGCTTTGTGTTTCTAAGTTTGAGGTCTTAACCCAGACGGCAAGCCGAGTTCTAGCTTCTTTGGGAAGCTGGGTACTCCAATACCTTTTCCTGTACAGAGGGAAAAACAAAACTGTGGCTAAAATGTCACTTTTGCAACTGAAGTAATTCATAAATCCACATTGTGCAAGGAGGGGCATCTCAATAATTCTCCTAACAAAAAGGATTCGTGAAGTTTGTGAATTTCTAGCTGGTGGTTCCCAGAAACTAGAGATGTGTGTTTTCTCACCCTTTCATTCCTACGGAAAAAAGAGAGAAACATGTTGGAATACTCCAGGTTCCTAAGGAGAGCTCTTTATTTCTACTCCATGATTTTTGTTTCTAGGTGTGTGTTCTTAATGCAGAAGTGCCAGCTAAGCTCTAGCTTCTTTGGAAAGCATGGCACTGCAATGCCTATTGCAGTATTCAGTGAAACACAGCTCTCTGGTTAAATCATAACTTTTGTAACAGAAATATTTCACAAAGAGACACTGTGCCAAGAGAGACACTTCATTTAGTCTTCTGTGAAAGACATCCATGAATTTTGTTACTTTCCCGCTTGTGCTGTAGAGAAACAGGAGAAAGGTGTTTTCTCTCATATTCATTCCAATGGCAAAAGAGCATGAAACACATTTGAACACTGCAGTACTCTAATGAGAGCTGCTCATTTCTACTCCATGATTTGGGTTTCTAAGTGTGAGTTCTTAATGCAGGAGAGCCAGCTAAGCTTCAGCTTCTTTGGGAAGCAAGGCACTCTAATGCCCATTCCTGTATTAAATGATGTACCACTTTCTAGATGAAACGTCATTTGTAAGTGAATTATTTAACAAAGCCACAATGTGCCAAGAGTAGAAAGTCATTCAGTATCCTGAAAAAAGCATTGATGAAGTTTCTGACTTTCAGGTGATGGTGCACGGAAACTAGAGAAATGTGTTTTCACATATTTATCCCTATGGCAAAAGATCCAGAAACATGTTTCAACACTCCAGTACCCTAAGGAGATCTACTTGTTTCTATGACATGATTTGTATTTCCAAGTGTAAGTTCTTCATGCTAAAGAAACATTTGACCTCCAGCTTTGGGAGTCAGGGTACTTCAATGCCTATTCCCATATAAAACAAAAACACACTACTCTGGTTAAAACATCACATTTGTAACTGAAATAATTAACAAATCCACACTGTGAATAGAATGGCAACTCATTCAGTCTCCTAAGAAAAACTGTGAAATTTGTGACTTTCCAGCTGGTGATGCACAGAAAGTGGCGAAGGCTGTTTTCTCTCTGATTCATTTCTAAGGAAAAATTGCCAGAAACACATTTGAAGACTCCATTTCCCTATGTAGAGTTGCTTGTCGCTACTCCATGATTTGTGTTTCTAGCCTTGAGTTCTTAACGCAGAAGAATCAGCTAAGCTACTGTTTTTTGGAAAGCAGGCCATTACAATGCTTGTTCCTGTATACTGTGACTATCAGAGCTCTGGATAAAATGTCATTTGTTTAACTGAAGTAACTCACAAACCTTAACTCTGTCAAGAATGGCAACTCATTTAATTGTCTTAGAAAGGTATATGTGAAGTTTGTGAATTTCAACTGGTGGTGCACAGAAACAGGAGAATTGTGTTTTCTCTACCATTCATTCCTTTGTGAAAAGATATACAAACTTGTTTGAAGCCTTCAGATCCCAAAGCAGAGCTGCTGGTTTTTACTACATGATTTATATTTCTAAGTGGGAATTAATAACACAGAAGAGTGAGCTAATTTCCAGTTTCTTTGTGAAGCAGAGAACTCCAAAGCCTGTACAAGTATACAGCAAAACTCAAAACTCTGGCTAATATCTCACTTTTGCAAATGAAGAAATTCACCAACTGGACTTTGCCAATTGTGTCAAGGATTTCTGTCTCTTAAGAAAAAGCATCCTTGAAACATGTGACTATCCAGGTGTTGGTGCAGAGAAACTGGAGAAGGCTGTTTTCTCTCTCAGGGATTCCTAAGGAAAAAATGCCAGAAACACGTGTGAAAGGTCAAGTTGACTATGGAGAACAATTTGTATCTACTCCACGATTTGTGTTTCTATGAGTTCCTAATGCAAAAGAGCCAACTAAGCTCCAGCTTATTTGGGAAGCAGGGCACTGTAATGCCATTTCCTGTATACAGCAAAATAGAACGCTGGCTAAAATGTCACTTTTGTAACTGAAATACTTCACAAAATGGCACTTTGGAAAGACTGACAATTCACTTAGACTCCTATGAAAGAGAATCTGTGAAATTTGTGACTTTTCAGCTGGTGGAGCAGAGAAAAGGAAGAAAGATATTTTCGCTCCTATTTTTCCTACGAGAAAAGAGACAAAACAACATTTAAAGAATCCAATTCCATAAAGAGAGCAGATTATTTCTGCTCCATGATTTGTGTGGCTAACTGTTATTTCTTCAAACAGAAGAGAATCTATACTCCAGCTGAATTGGGAAGCAGGGCATTCCAATGCCTATTCTCATACATCGCTAAACACAGAAGTCTGACTATAACTTCACTTTTGTAACTGAAGTAATTCACAATTCAGCACTGTGCCAAGAGTGGCAACTCATTTAGACTCCTAACAAAAAGAAACCATGAAGTTTGTGACTTTCCAGCTGGTGGTGCAGGGAAATGGCAGAAGGGTGTATTCTCTTCCATTCATTCCTAGGGGAAAAGAGAAAGAAACATGATTGAAGACTGCAGTGCCTTAAGTACAGGAGATTTGATACTTCATGATTTGTGTCACATATACATTGAAACAGAAATGACTGGCTAAAACATCACTGTGTTATCTGAAGTAATTCACAACGTAGCACTCTGCCAAGTGTGGCCAACCATTTAGGCTCCAAAGAAATAGCATCTGTGAAGTTTATGACATTCCACCTGGTAGTGGGAAAAGAGTCAGAAAAATGTTGAGGACTCCAGTTTCCTAGTCAGAGCTGTTTCTTTCTACTAAATGATTTGCGATTCTAAGTGTGAGTTCTGAATGCACAAGAGCCAGCGAAGCTCCAGTTTCTTTGGAAAGCAAGGTACTCCAATGCCAGTTCCCGCATACAGAGAAACACAGAACTCTGGCTAAACTGTCACTTTTCTAACTCAAGTACTTCACAACGTCGCACTGTACCAAGAGTGGGAGCACATTCAGTCTCCTAAGAAAATCATCTGTGAAGATTGTGACTTTCCAGTTGGGGGTTTAGAGAAACTGCAAAATGGTGTTTTCTTTTGTATAGATTCTTATGGCAAAGAGCCAGAAACAGGTTTGAAGTCTCCAGTACCCAGTTAGAGCAGGTTGTTTTTACTACATCATTTCTGTTTCTAAGTGTGAGTTTTAACGCTGAAGAGCCAGCTAAACTACAGCTTCTTTGGAAAGCAGGGCACTAAAATGCCTGTTACCAAATACAGCAAGACAAGGGGCTCTGTCTAAATGGTCACTTATGTAACTCAAGAATTCACAAAGCCACACTGTGCCAAGAGTGGCAAAACATACACTCTCCCAAGAAAAAGCATCCATGAAGTTTTGGACAATCCAGGTGGTGGTGAAGAGAAACTGCAAAAGGGTGTTTTCTTTCACATTCATTCCTAAGGAAAACAGCCAGAAACACGTTTGAAGACTCCAGTTCCCTAGTTAGATCTACTTGTTTCTATCCATGATTTGTGTTTGTAAGTGTGAGTACTTAAAGCAGAAGAGACAGCTAAGATCCACCTTCTTTGGGAAGCAGGGCACTATAAAGCCTGTGCCTGGATACAATGAAACACAGTCTCTAGGTAAAACATCACTTTTGTAACTCCAGCAATTCACAACGCCACAATGTGACAGGAGTGGCAACTCATTCTGGCCCCTAAGAAAGAGCATCCGTGAAGTTTTGACTTTCCATCTGGTAGTGCAGAAAAAGAGGAGAAGAGTGTTTTCTCTCCCATTTATTCCTATGGGAAAAGAGACACAATCACGTTTAAACACTCCGGTTCCCCAGTTAGAGCTGCTTCTTTCTACTACATGAATTGTGTCTCTAAGTGTGAGTTTTTAGTTTTCAAGAGCCAGCTAAGTACCAGCTACATTGGGAAGTGGGACATTGCAATGCCTGTTCCTGTATACAGAAAACACAGAACACTGGCTAAAATGTCACATTTATAACTCACGTAATTCTCAACGCCACACTGTGCCATGAGTGGCACTTCATTCTGGTTCGTAAGAAAAAGCATTCGTGAATTTTGTCACTTTCTAGCTGGTGGTGAAGAGAAAATGCTGAAGGGTGTTTGCTCTCCCATTCATTCCTAAGGGAAAAGAGCCAGAAACACCTTTGAAGACTCCAGATCCCTAGTTAGAGCTGCTTCTTTCTACCCCATGATTTCTGTTTTTAAAGGTGAATTCTTTATGCAGAAGAGCCAGGTAAGCTCTAGATTATTTGGAAAGCAGGGCACTCCAATGACTGTTTATGTGTAATGCAAAACACAGAGCTCTGGCTAAACCGTTACTTACTTTTGGAACTAAAGTAATTCACAACGCCTCACTCTGGCAAGTGTGGCATCTAATTCAGTCTCCTAAGAAAACACATCCATGACATTTGTGGCTTTCCGATTGGTGGTGTGGAGAAACTGCAGAAGTTTGATTTCTCTGCAATTCATTCATATGCGAATTAAGCCAGAAACATATTGGAAGACTCCAGTTCCCTAGGGTTGCCAGTTGCTCCTCTAGGAATTGTGTTTCTAATTGTGAGTTCTTAACTCAGAAGGGCAAACTAAACTCCAGCTTCTTTGGAAGCAGATTACTCCAATGCCTATTCCTGTATACAGTGAAACACATTACTCTGGCTAAAAAGTAACTTTTGTAATGCAAGTAATTCATAGATGCTTGTTTCTACTCCATGATTTGTGTTTCTACCTGTGAGTTCTTATCCCAGTAGAGCCAGCTAAGCTTCAGCTTGTATGGGAAGCAAGGCACTCCAATCCCTTTTCCCATACACAGCGAAACACAGAAATCAGGCTAAACCATCCCTTTTGCTACTTAAGTCATTCGCAATGCCTCACCCTGAAAAGAGTGGCAACTCATTCTGTCTCCTGTGAAAAATCATCCATGGATTTTGTGAGCTTCCAGCTGGTGGTGCAGAGTAACAGCTGAAGGCTTTTTTCTCTCCCATTCATTCTTATGGGAAAAGAGCCAGAATCATGTTTGAAGACTCCAGTTTCCTAGTTCGATCTGTTTGTTCCTTCTCCATGATGTTTTTGTAAATGTGATTTCTTAACTGAGAAGAGCTAGCTGAGGTAAAACTTCTTTGCTAAACAGGGAAATCCAGTACCTGTTTGCATACACAGGGAAACACAAACTGTTGCTAAATCTTGACTTTTGTAACTCATGTAATTCAAAGGTGATTGGTTCTACTCCATGATTTGTTTTCCTATGTGTGAATTCTTAAGGCGGAAGAGCTAGCTTAGCACCAGCTTCTTTCACAAGCAAGACACTCCAATGCTTGTTCCCATAAACAATGTGTTGTTTTACCCAGGCTTCTGTGTTTCATTGTTTATGAGTAAAACAACACTTTGGTAACTCAAGTAATTCACAACACCTTATAGTGCAAAGTGTGGCAACCCTCTCAGTCTCCCAAGAAAAAACATCTGTAAAGTTTGTGTCATTCCATCTTCACTGCTATGGGAAAAGAGACTAAAACACGTTTGCAGACCCCAGTTTCCTAGTTAGAGCTTCTGTTTTCTACTCCATGATGTGTGTTCAAAGTGTGAGTTCTTCAAGCAAGAAAAGCAACTAAGCTCCAGCTTCTTTGGAATGCAGAGCATTCCCATGCTTGTTCCCGTATACAGTGAAACAGAGAACTCTGGGTTAAACGTCACTTTTGTAATTCAAGTAATTCACAGCACCACAAGATGCTAAGAGTGGCCACATATTCAGTCTGCTAGGAAAAAGCATCCATGAAGTTTGTGACTTTCCAGTGGGTGGGGCAGAGAAAATGCAAAAGGTGTTTCCTTTCCCATTCATTTCTTTGGGCAAAGAGTGAGAAACACATTTGAAGACTCCAGATCCCTAGTTAGAGTTGCTTGTTTCTACCCCATGATTTGCCTTTCTAAGTGTGAGTTCTTAACACTGGAGAGCGAGATAAGCTCTATCCTTTTTGGGAAGAAGGACACTCCAATACCTGTTCCCATATACAGTGAAAAACAGAGTTCTGGCTAAAACTTCCCATTTGTAAATCAAGTAAATCACAACGCCGCCCCTTGGCAAGTGTGGTAACTCATTCAGTCTCCTACAAAAAAGCATCTTTTAAGATTTTGACTTTACACCTGGTCATGCAGAATAACTGAAGAAGGGTGTTTTCTCTCCCGCTCATTCCTATGGGAAAAAAGACAAAAATACGTTAGAACACTCCAGTTCCCCAGTAACAGCTCCTTTTTTCTACTTAGTGATTTGTGTTTCTAAGTGTGATTTCTTAGAGCAGAATATACAGCTAATGTCCAGGGTCTTTGGGAAGCAGTGCCGTCAATGCCTGTTACAGTATACAGCAAATAAAAGAACTCTGACTTAAATGTCACTTTTGTAACAAAATTATTTCACAACACTGTACTGTTCCAAGAGTGGCAACTCATTTATTCTCCTCAGAAAAACCATCCATGAAGTTTTGGACTTTCCAGCTGGTTGTGTAGAGAAACTGCAGAAGGGTGTTTTCTCTCCCCTTCATTTTTATGTGAAAAGAGCCCGAAATTCTTTTTTAGACTCCGGTTCCCCAGTTAGATCTGCTTCTTTCTACTCCATGTTTAGTGATTCTAAGTGTGAGTTCTTAATGCAGAAGAACCAGCTATACTCAAGCTTCTCTGGGAAGCAGGGCAAGCCAATGAATTTTACTGTATATAGAAAAACATAGAACTCTGGCTAAAATTTAACTTTTTCACCTCAAGTTATTCTCAATGCTGCACTGGGCCAAGATTGGCAACTTATTCAGTCTTCTAAGAGAAAGCATCCGTGAAATTTGGGCCTCTCCAGCTTTTGATACAGAGAAAATGCTGAAGGGTTTTGTCTTTCCCATTCCTTTGGGAAAAGAGCCAGGAAAAGGTTTTAAGGCTCGAGTTCCCCAGTTAGAGCTCCTTTCTACTCCATGATATGTGTTTCCAAGTGAGTATTCTTAGCACAGAAGAGCCAGCTCTGCTCTGGTGTCTTTGGGAAGCAGGGCCCTCCAAACCCTTTTCCTGTATACACCCTAAAAGAGAAAAATGGATAAAAAGTCACTTTTTAACTCAAGAAACACAGAGCTGCTTTTTCCTACTCTATGATTTGTGTTTATGAGTTCTTAAGACAGAAGAACCATATTAAGCTCCAACTTCATTCGGAAGCAGGCCACTGCAATGCCTGTTCCCATATACAACAAAACACAGAACTCTGGTTAAAACATCAGTTTTCTAACTCAAGTAATACATGACACGGCACTGTGTTAAGAGTGGCAACTATTTCAGTCTCCTAAGAAAACGCATCCGTGGGGATGGTGAGATGGCTCAGTGGTCTAAAGCACCTACCTAGTACAAGCTCAGCAAAAGCACAGATGACCACGGTTCAATGTCCCAGCACAACATGACAGCCAGCCCCGCCCCCTGGTGGGCTGAGCTGACCACACACACACACACACACACACACACACACAAATAAATAAATAAATAAAATTAAAAGAAAAAAGAAAACGCATCGGTGTGGGTTGTGACTTTCCAGCTGGTGATGTAGGAAAACTGCAGAGGTTGATTTCCTTCCCATTCATTCAGAGGGGAAAGATCCAGAAACATATCTGAAAACTCCAGTTTCCTAGGTAGAGCTGTTTGCTTCTACTTCATGATTTGTGTTCCAAAGTATGAGTTCTTAACACAGAAAGGCAGCTAAGCTCCAGCTTCGTTTGGAAGGAGGGCACTCTCATGCCTGTTACCAAATATAGTGAAATAAAGGGCTCTGGTAAAGCTTCAATTATGTACCTCAAGAATTCACAAGGCCACACTGTGCCAGAGAGGCAACACATTCTGGCTCCTAAGAAAAGCATACGCGAAATTTGTGACTTTGCAGCTGGTGATGCAGAGAAATTTCAGAATGGTGGTTCCTCTCCCATTCATTATCATGGGAAAAGAGCTAGAAACACATTTGAAGACTCCAGAACCCTAGTTAGGGCTGATTGTTTCTACCCCAGGTATTGTGTTTCTAAGTGTTAGTTTTAAATTCAGAATAGCCAGCTAAGCTCTACGTTCTTTGGGAAGCAGGGTAATCCAAAGCTTGTTCCTATATACAGCGAAATGGAGAGCTCTATCTAAAACGTCACGTTTGCCATGAAAGAAATTCACAAAGCCAAAATGTGCCAAGTGTAGTAACTTATTCAGTCTCCTACAAAAAAGCATCCGTGAAGCATTTGACTTTCCAGCATGTCATGCAGAATAACTGCAGAAGGGTGTTTTCTGTACCATTCCGGTATAAGGGAAAAGAGCCAGAAACAGGATTGAAGTCTCCAGTACCCAGGTACAGAAGGTTGTTTCTACTACATGATCTGTGATTCTAAGAGTGAGTTTTAAAGCTGAAGAGCCAGATAAGATCTGGCTTCTTTGGAAAGCAGGGCACTCCAATGCCTCATCCTGTATACAGCGCAACACAGAATTTGGGCTAAAACGTCACTATTGAAATTAATGTACTTCACACTCATGTGCTGTGAAAAGAGTGGGAAATCATTCAGTAACCAAAGAGAGCATTTGTGAAGTTGTAAGTTTTCAGCTGGAGGTGCAGAGAAACTCCAGAAGTGTGTAATCCCCAGCATTCATTCCTATTGTCAAAGAGCCAGAAAAACACTTCTAGACACCAGTGCCCTGAGGAGATCTGCTTCTTTCTACTCCATGATTTGTGTTTTTAAGTGTGATTTCTTAACGCAGAAGAGCGACCTAAGCTCTAGCTACTTTGAGAAGCAGGGCACTCCAATGCCTGTTCCTGTACAGCAAAACACAGAACTCTTGCTCAAACGTCACTTTTGTCACTAAAGTACTTCACAGTTCAGCGCTGTGAAAAGAGTGGCAAATCATGCAGTCTCCTAGGAGAAAGCATCCCTCAGGTTTTTGACTTTCCAGCTGGAGGTGAGTAGAAACTGCAGAAGGTTGATCTCTCTCCCATTCATTCCTATGAGCAAAGAGCCAAAAGCACGATTCTAGACTCCAGCTCTGAGGAGAGCTACTTCTTTCTACGGCATGATTTGTGATTCTAAGTGTGAGTTCTTAATGCAGAAAAGCCAGCTAAGCTCCAGCTTCAGCTCCAGCTAAGCTCCAGCTAAGCTCCAGCTTCTTTGGGAAACAGATCACTACAAAACCTGTTCCTGTACATATTGAAACACAGAACTATCGCTAAAATGTCACTTTTGTACTAAAGTATTTCACAGTTTCTCCTTGTGAACACAGTGGCAAATCATTAAATCTAATAAGAGAAACCATCCATGAAGTTTGTGACTTTCCAGCTGGAGGTGCAGAGAAACTGCAGAAGGTTGTTCTCTCTCCCCTTCATACCTATGGGAAAAGATCCACAAACACGATTGTAGACTGCAGTGCCCTGAGAAGAGGAACTTATTTCTACCACATGATTTTGTTTCTAAGTCTTAGTTCTTAATGCAGAAGAGCCAGCTAAACTCCAGCTTTTTTGGGAAGCTGGGCACTCCAATACCTGTTCGTGTATACGGCGCTACACAGAACTCTGACAGAAATGTCACTTTTGTAACTAAAGTATTTCACAGTTTTGCACTGTGAAGACTGCGGTAAATCACTCAGTCTCCTAAGAGAAAGCATCCGTGAAGTTTGTGACTTTCCAACTGGAGGTGCACAGAAACTGCAGAAGGTTGATCTCTCTCTCATTCATTCCTGAGGGAAAAGAGCCACAAACACGTTTCCGGACTCCAGTGTTCTGAGGAGAACTGCGTCTTGCTACAGCATGATTTGAATTTCTAAGAGTGAGTTCTTAATGTAGGAGAGCCATCTAAGCTTGAGCTTCTTTTAGAAGCAGTGCACTCCAATTCCTGTTCTTGTATGTGGCGCAACACAGAACACTGGCTCAAACGTCACTTTTGTAACTAAAGTACTTCACAGCTCCGCACTGTGGAGAGAGTGGCAAATCATTCAGTCTCCTAAGAGAAAGCATCCATGTAGTTTGTGACTTTCCAGCTGGAGGTGAACAGGAACTGGAGAAGGTTGTTCTCTCTCCCTTTCATTCCTATGGGCAAAGAGCCACAAACACGTTTCTAGTCTCCTCTGCCTGGAGGGAGCTGCTTCTTTCTACTGCATGATTTGTGTTCTAAGTGTGAGTTTTTAAGGCAGAAGAGCCAGCTAAGCTCCAGCTTCTTTGGGAAGCAGGGCACTCCAATGCCTGTTCCTGTATACAGAGTAAGGTATACCACTGGCTAAAACTTCACTTTTCTAAGTATTTCATAGTTCCATGCTGTGAAGAGAGGGTCAAATCATTTAGTTTCCTAAGGCAATGCATCCATGAAGTTCGTGACTTTGCAGCTGAAGTTGCACAGAAACTGCAGAATGTTGTTCTCTATCCCATTCATTCCTAAGGGCAAAGATCCAGAAACACGTTTCCAGACTCCAGTAGCCTCAGGAGAGCTTCTTGTTTCTACTGCATGATTTGTGTTTCTAAGTGTTACTTCTTAATGGAGAAAGCCAGCTAAGATCCAGCTTCTTTTGGATTCAGAGCACTCCAATGCCTGTTCCTGTATATAGCGTAACACAGAACTCTTTCTAAAACGTCATTTTGTAACTAAAGTACTTCACAGTTCCACGCGGTGAAGACTGCTGTAAATCATTCAGTCTCCTAAGCAAAAGCATCCTTGAAATTTGTGAGTTTGCAGCTGGAGGTGCAGAGAAACTTCAGAACGTGGTTCTCTCTCCCATTCATTCCTATGGTCAAAGAGATACAAACACGTTTCTAGAGTGCAGTGCCCTGAGAAGAGCTGCTTGTTTCCACTGCATGATTTTTTTCTCTAAGTTTGAGTTTCAAATGAAGAAGAGCCAGCTAAGCTCCAGCTTCTTTGGGAAGCAGGGCACTCTAATGCCTGTAGCTATATCTGGTGCAACACAGAACTCTGGCTAAAACGTCACTATTATAGCTAAAGTACTTTAGAGTTCTGCACTGTGAAGAGATTGGCAAATCATTCAGTCTCCTAGGAGAAAGCATCAGTGAAGTTTGTGACTTTCCATCTGGAGGTGCAGAGAAACTGCAGGAGGATGTTCTCTCTCCCATTCTTTCCTATGGGCAAAGAGCCACAAACACATTTCTAGACTTCAGTTGCTTCAGGAGAGCTTCTTCTTTCTACTGCATGATTTGTGTTTCTAAGTGTGATTTCTTATTGCAGAAGAGCCAGCCAGGCTCCACCTTCTTTGGGAAGCAGGGCACTCCAATGATTGTACCTGCATACTGCGCAACAGAGAGCTCTGGGTAAAGCGTCACGTTTGGAATTATAGTACTTCACAGTTCCGCGCTGTGAAGACAGTGGCGAATAATGCTCCTAAGCGAAAGCCTCCGTGAAGTTTGTGACTTTCCACCTGGAGTTGCAGAGAAACTGCAGAAGTTTGTTCTCTCTCCAATGCATTCCTATGGGCAAAGAGCCACAAACACGTTTCTAGGCTCCATTCCCCTGAAGAGAGTTGCTTGATTCAACTATATGATTCGTGTTTCTCAGTATGATTTCCTAATGCAAAGAGCCAGCTAAGCTCCAGCTTCTGTGGTGAGCAATGCACTCCAATGCCTGTTTTGTATATGGCGCAACACAGAAATCTGGCTAAAACGTCACTTTTGTCACTAAAATACTTAACAGTTCAGCACTGTGAAGGCAGTGGGAAATCATTCAGTCTCCTAAGACAAAGGATCCATGAAGTTTCTTACTTTCCAGCTGGAGGTGCACAAAAATGGCAAAAGGTTGTTCTCTCTCCCGTTCATTCCTATGGGCAAAGAGCCATAAACACGTTTCTAGGCTCTTTAGCCCTGAGGAGAGCTGCGTGTTTCTACTGCACGATTTGTGTTTCTAATTGTGTGTTCTTAATACAGAAGAGCCAGCTCAGCTCCAGTTTCTTTGGGAAGCAGGTCATTCCAATGCCTGTTCCTCTTTACAGTGCAATATAGAACTCTTCCTAAAACTTCACTTTTGTAACTAAAGTACTTCACAGTTACGTGCTGTGAAAAGAGTGGCAAATCATTCAGTGTCCTAAGAGGAAGCATCCATGATGTTTGTGAGTTTCCAACTGGAGGTGCAGAGAAACAGAAGAAGGTTGTTCTCTTTCCCATTCTATCAATTGGGCAAAGAGGCACAAACACTTTTCTAGACTCCCCTGCCCTGAGGAGAGCTGCTTGTTTCTACAGCATGATCTGTGTTTCTAAGTGTGAGATCTTAATGCAGAAGAGACAGCTAAGCTCCGGCTTCTATGGGAAGCAGGTCACTCCAAAGCCTGTTCCTGTATACAGTGCAACACAGAATTCTGGCTAAATCGTCACTTGTGTATCCAAAGTAATTCAGAGTTCCACGCTGTGAGAAGAGTAGCAAATCATTCACTCTCCTAAGAGAAAGCATCCTTGAAGTTTGTGACTTTTCAGGTGTAGGTGGAGAAACTGCAGAAGGATGTTCTCCCTAACATTCATTCCTATGGGCAATGAGCCACAGACAGGTTTCTAGACTCCAGTGCTCTGAGGAGAGCTGCTTGGTTCTACTGCATGATATGTGTTTCGAAGTGTGAGTTCTTAATGCATAGTAGCCAACTAAGCTCTAGCTTCTTTGGGAAGCATTCCACTCAAATGCCTGTTCCTCTTTAGAGCGCAACACAGAACTCTGGCTAAAACTTTACCTTTGTAACTAAAGTACTTCACTGTTAAGCGCTGTGAAAAGAGTGGCAAATCATACACTCTCCTAAGAGAAAGCATCCGTGAAGTTTGTGAGGTCCCAGCAGGAGGTGCAGAGAAACTGCAGAAGGTTGTTCTCTCTCACATTCATTTGTATTACAAAGAACCACAAACACGTTTCTAGACTCCATTGCCCTGAGGTGAGCTGCTTGTTTCTACTGCATGATTTGTGTTTCTAAGTGTGAGTTCTTATTGCAGAGTAGCCAACTAAGCTACAGCTTCTTTGGGAAGCAGTCCACTCCAATGCCTCTTCATTTTATACCTCAAGACAGAACATTGGCTAAAACTTCATTTTGAATCTAAAGTGATTCACAGTTCCGCGCTGTGAAAAGAGTGGCAAATCCTTCAGGCTCCTAAGTGAAAGCATCCTTGAAGTTTGTGAGTTTCCAGCTGTAGGTGCAGAGAAACTGAAGAAGGTTGTTCTCTCTCTCATTCATTCCTATGGGCAAATAGCCACGGACTGATTTGTAGACTCCAGTGCCCTGAGGAGAGCTGCTTGTTTCTACAGCATGATTTGTGTTTCTAAGTGTGAGTTTTTAATGCAGAACATCCAGATAAGCTCCAGCTTCTTTAGTAAAGAGGGCACTCCAATGCCTGTTAATCTTTACAGTGCAAAACAGAACTCTGGCTAAAACGTCACTTTTGCAACTAAAGTACTTCACAGATCCGCACTGTCAAAAGAGTGGGAAATCATTCAGTCTCCTAAGAGAAAGCAACTGTGACATTGGTGACTTTCCAGCTGGAGGTGCAGAGAAACTGCAGAAGGGTGTTATCTCTAACAATTATTACTATGGGCAAAGAGCCTCAAACACGTTTCTAGACTCCAGTGCCCTGAGGAGAGCTGCTTGTTTCTACTGCATGATTTGTGTATCTAAATTTGAGTTATTAATGCAGAAGAATCCAGTAATCTCAAGCTGCTTTGGGAAGTTTGACACACCAATGCCTGTACCCGTATACAGCGCAACAGAGAACTCTGTCTAAAATATCACTTTTGTATCTAAATTACTACACAGTCCCACGCTGTGAAAAGAGTGGCAAATCATTCAGTCTCCTAAGCGAAAGAATCCACGAATTTTGTGTCTTTCCAGCTGGATGTGCAGATAAACTGCAGAAGGCTGTTCTGTCTAACATTGATTAATATGGGCAAAGAGCCACAAACATGTTTCTGCACTCCAGAGCCCTCAGGAGAGCTGCTTGTTTCTACTGCATGATTTGTGTTTCTCAGTGTGAATTCTTAATGCAGAAGAACCAGCTAAGCTCCAGCTTCATTGGTAAGCAGGGCACTCCAATGTTTGTTAATATTTACAGCGCAAAACTCTGGCTAAAATGTCACTTTTGTAACTAAAGCACTTCACAGATCCGCACTTTCAAAGAGTGGGAAATCATTCAGTCTCCTAAGAGAAAGTATCCGTGACATTTGTGACTTTCCACCTTAAGGTGCAGAGAAACTGCAGAAGGATATTCTCTCTAACATTTATTCCTATGGGCAAAGAGCCACAAACACGTTTCTAGACTCCAGTGCCCTGAGGTGAGATGCTTGTTTTCTACTGCATGATTTGTGTTTCTAAGTGTGAGTTCTTAATGCAGAAGAATCTGGTAATCTCCAGCTTCTTTGGGAAACTTGACACCCCAGTGCCTCTTCCTGTATACAGCGCAACAGAGAATTCTGGCTAAAATGTTACTTTCGTAACTAAAGTACTACACAGTCCCATGCTGAGTAAAGAGTGCCTAATCATTCAGTATCCTAAGCGAAAGCATCTGTGAAGTTTGAGTCTTTCCACCTGGAGGTGCACATAATCTGCAGAAGGCTGTTCTGTCTATCATTAATTCCTATGGGCAAAGAGCCATAAATACGTGTCTTCAATCCAGAGCCCTCAGGAGAGCTGCTTGCTAGTACTGCATGATTTGTGTTGCTAAGTGTGAGTTCCTAATGCAGAAGAACCAGGTAAGCTCCAGCTTCTTTTGTAAGCAGGACACTCCAATGCTTGTTAATCTTTACAGTGCAAAACTCTGGCTAAAATGTCACTTTTGTAACTAAAGCACTTCACAGATCCGCACTGTCAAAAGAGTGGGAAATCATTCAGTCTCCAAAGAGAAATTATCCGTGACATTTGTGACTTTCCACCTGGAGGTGCAGAGAAACTGCAGAACGATGTTCTCTCTAACATTTATTCCTATGGGCAAAGAGCCACAAACAAGTTTCTAGACTCCATTGCCCTGCGGCGAGCTGCTTGTTTCTACTGCATGATTTGTGTTTCTAAGTGTGAGTTCTTAATGCAGAAGAATCCGGTAATCTCCAGCTTCTTTGGGAAACTGGACACGCCAATGCCTGTTCCTGTATACAGCGCATCAGAGAATTCTGGCTAAAATATTACTTTTGTAACTAAAGTACTACACAGTCCCACGCTGAGAAAAGAGTGCCAAATCATTCAGTCTCCTAAGTGAAAGCATCCATGAAGTTTGCGTCTTTCCAGCTGGAGGAGCACATAATTTGCAGAAGGCTGTTCTGTCTATCATTGATTCCTATGGGCAACGAGCTACAAACACGTTTCTTCACTCCAGAGCCCTCAGGAGAGCTGCTTGCTTCTACTGCATGATTTGTGTTTCTAAGTGTGAGTTCTTAATGCAGAAGAGCCAGCTAAGCTCCAGCTTGTTTGAGAAGCAGGGCACTCCAATGCCTGTTTCTCTTTACAACACAACACAGAAATCAGACATAAACATCAGTTTTGTTTCTAAAGTACTCCACAATTCCGCGCTGTGAAAAGAGTGGCAAATCATTCAGTCTCCTAAGAGAAAGCATCCGTGAAGTTTTTGACTTTCCATCTAGAGGTGCAGAGAAACTTCAGACGGTTGTTCTCTTTCCCATTCATTCCTATGCACAAAGAGCCACAAACTCTTTTTTAGACTCCAGTCCCCTGAGGAGAGCTGCTTGTTTCTACTGCATGATTTGAGTTTCTAAGTGTGAGATCTAACTGGACAAGAGCCAGCTAAGCTCCAGCTTATTTAGGAAGCAGGCCAATCCAATGCCTGTTTGTCTCTCTTAAGTGATTTCAATAGGCAAAGTACCACAAACACGTTTCTAGACTCCAGTGCCCTGAAGAGAGCTGCTTGTTTCTATAGCATCATATGTGTTTCTAAGTGTGAGTACTTAATGCAGAAGAGTAAGCTAACATCCAGCCTCTTTGGGAAGCAGGGCACTCCAATGCCTCTTCATCTTTACAGCGAAACACAGAACGGTGGCTAAAACATTTCTTTTGTAAATAAAGTTCTTCACAGTTCGGCGATGAGAAATGAGTGGCAAATCATTCAGTCTCCTAAGAGAAAGCATCCGTGAAGTTTGTGACTTTCCAGCTGGAGTGGCAGAGAAACTGTAGAAGGTTGTTCGGTCTCCCATTCATTCCCGAGGCGAAAGAGCCACAAACACATTTCTAGACTCCAGTGCCCTAAGGAGAGCTGCTTGTTTCTACTGCATGCTTTGTGTTTCAAGGTGTGAGTCCTTAATGCAAAAGAGCCAGCTAAGCTCCAGTTTCTTTTGGAAGCAGAACACTCCAATTCCTGTTCCACTTAGAGCATAAAACAGAATTCTGTGTAAATCTTTGCTTTTGTAACTAAAGTACTTCACCGTTCCACACTGTTGAAAGAGT
Organism: Octodon degus; assembly: GCF_000260255.1. Classification (NCBI taxonomy): domain Eukaryota; kingdom Metazoa; phylum Chordata; class Mammalia; order Rodentia; family Octodontidae; genus Octodon; species Octodon degus. Next base: position 26,876 of record NW_004525074.1, read on the forward strand.
GGCAAATCACTCAGTCTCCTAAGAGAATTCTTACGTGACGTTTGTGACTTTAAACCTGGAGTTGCAGAGAAACTGCAGAAGATTGTTCTCTCTCCCATTCATTCCTCAGGCCAAAGAGCCACAAACACGTTTCTGGACTCCAGTGCCTGATGAGAGCTGATTGATTCTGCTGCATGCTTTGTGTTTCAAAGTGTGATTTCTTAATGTAGAAGAGCCAGCTAAGCTCCAGCTTCTTAGGGAAGCAGGGCACTCCAATGTGTGTTCTTGTATACAGCGCAAAACAGAACTCTGGGTAAAATTTCACTTTTGAAACTAAAGGACTACAATGTTCCTCGCTGTGAAAAGAGTGGCAAATCATTCAGAATCCTAAGAGAAAGAAACCGTGAAGTTTGTGACTTTGCAGTTGGAAGTGCAGAGAAACTGCACAAGGTTGTTCTCTCTCCCATTCATTTCTTTCAGCAAAGAGCCACAAACATGTTTCTGGACTCTAGAGACCTGAGGAGAGCTGCTTGTTTTTACTGCATACTTTGTGCTTCCAAGTGTGAGTTCTTAATGCAGAAGAGACTGCTATGCTCCAGCTTCTTTGGGAAGCAGGGTACTCCAATTCCTGTTCCTCTTAGAGCACAAAACACAACTCTGGCTAAAACTTCACTTTTGAAACTAAAGGCTTCAATTTTCCTCACTGTGAAAAGAGTGGCTAATCATTCAGTCTCCTAAGAGAAATCATCTGTGACGTTTGTGACTTTCCAGCTGGATGTGCAGAGAAACTGCTGAAGGTTGTTCTCTCTCCCATTCATTGCTATGGGCAAAGAGCCACAAAGATGTTTCTAGACTCCAGTGCCCTGAGGAGAGCTGCTTGTTTCTACTGCTTGATTTGTGTTTTTAAGTGTGAGTTCTTAATGGAAAGTAGCCAGCTAAGCTCCAGGTACTTTGGGAACCAGGGTGCTCCAAAGCCTGTTAATCTTTACGGTGCAACACAGAACTGTGGCTAAAACTTCACATTTCTAACTAAAGTACTTCACAGTTCTGCAAGTGAAAAGAGTGGGAATTCATTCAGTCTCCTAAGAGAAAGCATCCGTTAAGTTTGTCACTTTTCAGCTGGAGGTACAGAGAAAAAGCACAAGGTTGCTCTCCCTAACATTCATCCTATCGGCAAAGAGTCACAAACATGTTTCTAGACTCCAGTGTCATGAGGAGAGCTGCTTGTTTCTACTGCATGACTTGTGTTTCTAGTGTAAGTTCTTAATGCAGGAGAGCCAGCTCTGCTCCACCTTCTCTGGGAAGCAGGGCTCTACAATGACAGTTCCTCTATACAGCGCAGCACAGAACTCTGCCTAAAACAGCACTTTTGTAACTAAAGTACTTCACAGTTTCGCGCTGTGAAAAGTGGGGCAAATCATTCAGTCTCCTGAGAGAAATCATCCGAGAAGTTTGAGACTTTCCAGCGGGAGGTGCAGAGAAACTGCAGGAGGTTCTTTCCTTTAATTTTCATTCCTATTGGGAAAGAACCACAAACACGTTTCTAGACTCCACTGTCCTGAGGAGAGATGCTTGTTTCTACTGCATCATTTGTGTTTCTATGTGTGAGTTCTTAATGTAGCAGAGCAAGCTGAGCTACAGAGTATTTGGGAAGGAGGGCAGTACAATGCCTGTTCCTCATCACAGAGCAAAACAGAACTCTGATAAAACGTTACTTTTGTAACTAAACTACTTCACAGTTCCACGCTGTGAAGAGAGTGGCAAATCATTGTCTCCTAAGAGAAAGTATCCATGAAGGTTGAGACTTTCCAGCGAAAGGTACAGAGAAACTGCAGAAGGTTGTTCTCTCTAACATTCATTCCTATGTGCAAAGAGCCACAAACATGTTTCTAGACTGTACTGCCCTGAGGAGAGCTGCTTGTTTCTTCTGCATGATTTGTGTTTCTATATGTGAGTTCTTAATGCAGAAGAGACATACAAACTCAGGGTTCTTTGGGAAGCAGGATCTGCAATGACTGTTCCTGCATACTGCACAACACAAAACTCTGGCTAAAACTTCACTTTCACAACTAAAGTATTTCACAGTTCCATGCTGTGAAAAGAGAGGCAAATCATTCAGTCTCCTAAGAGAAAGCATCCATGAAGTTTGTGACTTTCCAGCTGGAGGTACAGAGAAACTGCAGAAGGTTGTTCTCTCGCATTTTCATTCCTATGGGCAAATAGCCAAGAACTGATTTCTAGACTCCAGTGCCCTGAGGAGAGCTGCTTGTCTCTACTGCATGATTTGTGTTTCTAAGTGTGAGTTCTTAATGCAGAACATCCAGATAAGCTCCAGCTTCTTTGGTAAGCAGGGCACTCCAATGCCTGTTAATTTTTACAGCGCAAAACAGAACTCTGGCTAAAACGTCACTTTTGTAACCAAAGTACTTCAAAGATCCACACTGTCAAAAATTGGGAAATCATTCAGTCTCCTAAGAGAAAGCATCCGTGACATTTGTGACTTTCCAACTGGAGATGCAGAGAAACTGCAGAAGGATGTTCTCTCTAACATTTATTCCTATGGGCAGAGCCACAAACACGTTTCTAGACTCCAGTGCCCTGAGGAGAGCTGCTTGGTTCTACTGCATGTTTTGTGTTTCTAAGTGTAAGTTCTTAATGCAGAAGTATCCGGTAATCTCAAGCTGCTTTGGGAAGCTTGACACCCAAATGCCTGTTCCTGTATACAGCACAACAGAGAACTCTGGCTAAAATTTCACTTTTGAAACTAAAGTACTACACAGTCCCACGCTGTGAAAAGAGTGGCAAATCATTCAGTCTCCTAAGTGAAAGCATCCATGAAGTTTGTGTCTTTGCAGCTGGAGGTGCAGATAAACTGCAGAAGGCTGTTCTGTCTAACATTGATTCCAATGGGCAAAGAGCCACAAACATGTTTCTTCACTCCAGAGGCCTCAGGAGAGCTGCTTGTTTCTACTGCATGATTTGTGTTTCTAAGTGTGAGTTCTTAATGCAGAAGAGTAAGCAAAGATCCAGCCTCTTTGGGAAGCAGGGCACTCCAATGACTCTTCCTCTTTACAGCGAAACACAGAACGGTGGCTAAAACATTACTTTTGTGAATACCGTTCTTCACAGTTCTATGCTGAGAAATGAGTGGCAAATCATTGAGTCTCCTAAGAGAAAGCATCCGTGAAGTTTGTGACTTTCTACCATAAGGTGCAGAGAAATTTCAGGCGGTTGTACTCTTTCTCTTTTATTCCTATGGGCAAAGAGCCACAAACTCTTTTTTAGACTCCAGTGCCCTGAGTAGTCCTGCTTGTTTCTACTGCATTATTTGTGTTTTGAAGTGTGAGTTCTTAATGCAGAAGAGCCAGCTGAGATCCAGGTTCTTTGGGAAGCAGGGTACTCCAATGCCTGTTCCTCTTTTTGGCGCATAACAGAACTCTGGTTAAAACTTCACTTTTGTAACTAAAGTACTTCACAGTTCCGCACTGTGAAAAGAGTGGCAAATGATTCAGTCTCCTAAGAGAAAGCATCCATGAAGTTTGAGACTTACCAGCAGAAGGTGCAGAGAAACTGCAGAAGGTTGTTCTCTCTAACATTCATTCCTATGTGCAAAGAGCCACAAACACGAATAAAGTCTCCAGTGCCCTGAGGATAGTTGCTTGTTTCTATTGCATGGTTGTGCTTCTAAGTCTAAGCTCTTAATGCAGAAGAGCCAGCTACTCTAAAGCTTCTTTGCGAAGCAGGGCAGTCCAATGTCTGTTCCTCTTTACAGCGCAAAACAGAACTCTGACTAAAACGTCACTTTTGTAACTAAAGTAACTGACAGTTCCGCACTGTGAAAAGAGTGGCACATTACTCAGTCTCCTAAGATAAAGCATCCAAGAAGCTTGTGACTTTCCTGCTGGACGTGCAGAAAACTGCAGGAGGTTGTATCCTTTAACATTCATTCCTATTGGCAAAGAGCCACAAACACGTTTCTAGACTGCACTGCCCTGAGGAGAGCTGCTTGTTTCTACTGCATGATTTGTGTTTCTAAGTGTGAGTTCTTAATGCAGAAGAGCCATCAAAGCTTCAGGTTCTTTGGGAAGCAGGATCAGCAATGACTGTTCCCGAACAGAGCACAACACAAAACTCTGGCTAAAACTTCACTTTCACCACTAAAGTACTTCACAGTTCCATGCTGTGAAAATAGAGGCAAATCATTCAGTCTCCTAAGAGAAAGCATCCGTGAAGATTGTGACTTTCCAGCTGGAGGTGCAGAGAAACTCCAGAAGGTTGTTCTCTCTCCCATTCATTCCTATGGTCAAAGAGCCAAGAACTGATTTCTAGACTCCAGTGTGCTGAGGAGAGCTGCTTATTTCTACAGCATGATTTGTGTTTCAAATTTTGAGTTCTTAATGCAGAAGAGCTAGCTAATCTCCAGCTTCTTTGGGAAGCAGGTCACTCCAATATTTTTTCCTCTTTACAGCACAACACAGAACTCTGGCTAAAACTTCTCTTTTGTAACTAAGGTACTTCGCAGATCCGCGCTGTGAAAAGAGTCGCAAATTATTCAGTCTCCTAAGAGAAAGCATCCAAGAAGTTTCTGAAGTTCCAGCTCGATGGGCAGAGAAACTGCAGAAGGTTGTTCTCTCTCTCATTCTTTCCTATGGGCAATTTGGCACAAACACGTTTTTAGACTCCCGTGCCCTGAAGAGCGTTGATTGTTTCTACTGCATGATTTATATTCCTATGTGTGAGTTCTTGATGGAGAAGAGCCACGTAAGCTTCAGCTTCTTTGTGAAGTAGGGCACTCCAATGCCTGTTCCTGTATACAGCACAACACAGAAATCTGGATAAAATGACACTTTTTTAATTAAAGTACTTCACAATTCCGCACTGTGAAAAGAGTTGGAAATCATTCAATCTCCTAAGAGAAAGAATCTGTGAAGTTTGTGACTTTCCAACAGGAGGTGCAGAGAAACTGCAGAATGTTGTTCTCTCTCCCACTCATTCCTATGGGCAAAGAGACAAAAAGACGTTTCTAGACTCCAGTGCCCTGAGGAGACGTGCTTGCTTTACTGCATGATTTGTGAATCTAAGTGTGAGTTCTTAATGAAGAAGAGCCAGCTAAGATCTAGCTTTTTTAGGAAGTAGTGCACTTCAATGCCTGTTCCTCTTTTGAGTGCAACACAGAATACGGGCTAAAACTTGACTTTTGTAACTAACCTACTTCACCGTTCCGCTCTGTGAAGAGAGTGGCAAATCAATCAGTCTCTGAAGAGAAACAATACGTGAAGTTTGGGACTTTCCAGCTGGAGGTGCAGATAAACTGCCTAAGTTTGTTTTCTTTCACATTCTTTCCTATGGGGAGAGAGCCGCAAAGACATTTAAAGACTCCAGTGTTCTGAGGAGAGCTGTTTCATTCTACTACATGATTTGTGTTTCTAAGTGTGAGTTCTTAATGCAGAAGAGCCATCTAAGCTCCGGCTTCTTTGGGAAGTAGTGCACTCCAATGCCCGCTCCTCTTTACAGCGCAACACAGAACTCTGGCTAAAACTTCACTTATGTAACTAACGTGCTTCACAGTTCCGCACTCTGAAAAGAGTGGCAAATCTTTCAGTCTCCCAGGAGAAAGCTTCCGTGAAATTTTTGACTTTCCAGCTACAGGTGCGGAAAAACTGCTGAATGTTGTTCTCTTTCCCATACATTCCAAAGGGCAAAGAGCCACAAACACGTTTGAAGACTCCAGTGCGCTGCGGAGAGCTGCTTGTTTCTCCTGCATGATTTGTGTTTCTAAGTGTGAGTTCTTA
>NW_004525074.1:32746-81670 GCF_000260255.1 Octodon degus
CAGGTAAGCTCCAGCTTCTTTGCGAAGAATCGTGCTCCAATGCCTGTTCCTCTTACATCACAACACAGAACTCTGGCTAAAACTTCACTTTCACATCTAAAGTTCTTTGCCGTTCAACGCTGTGAAAAGAGTGGCAAAACATTCATTCTCCTAAGAGAAAGCATCCATGAGGTTTATAACTTTACAGCTGGAGGCGCAAAGAAACTGCAGAAGGTTGTTCTCTCTCCCATTCATTCCTATGGGCAAAGAGCCACAAATACGTTTCTAGACTCCAGTTCTCTGAGAGCTGCTTGTTTCTACTGCATGATTGGGCTTTCTAAGTGTGAGTTTTTAATGCAGAATAGCCCGCTAATCTCCAGCTTCTTTGGGAATAAGGGAACTCCAATGAATATTCCTGTATACAGCACAACACAGAAATCTTGTTAAAACTTCACTTTTGTACAAACGTAGTTCACCGTTCCACACTGTGAAGAGAGTGGCAAATCATTCAGTCTCCTTAGAGAAATCATTCCTAAAGTTTGTGCCATTCCACATGGAGGTGCAGAGAAACTGCAGAAGGTTGTTCTCACTCACATTCATTCCTAAGGGCAAAGAGCCACAAACACGTTTCTAGACTCCAGTGTCATGAGGAGAGCTGATTCTACTTCATTATTTTCATTTCAAAGTCTGAGTTCTTAATGCAGAACAGTCAGCTAAGATCCATCAACTTTGGGAAGCAGGGCACTCCAATGCCTATTCTTGCATATGGTGAAACACAGAACTCTGAGTAAAACGTCACTTTTGTAACTGAAGTACTTCACAGTTCCGCGCTGTGAAAAAAGAGGCATATCATTCAGTGTCCTCAGAGGAAGCATCAGTGAAGTTTGTGATTTTCATCTGGAGGTGCAAAGAAACTACAGAAGGCTGTTTTCTGTTTCATTCATTCCTAAGGGCAAAGAACCACTAACACGTTTCCAGACTCGAGTGCCCTGAAGAGAGCCAATTGATTATACTGCATGATTTGTGTTTCTAAGTGCGAGTTCTTAATGCAGAAGAGCCAGCTAAGGTCCAGCTTCTTTGGAAAGCACGGCACTCCAATGCCTGTCCTGTATACAGTGCAACTTCTAAATCTGGCTTAAACTTCACTTTAATAATTAAAGTAATTCACAGTTGTGTGCTGTGAAAAGTGTGGCAAATCATTCAGTCTCCTAAGAGAAAGCATCCGTGAATTTTGTGACTTTGCAGCTGGAGGTACACTGATACTGCAGAAGGTCGTTCTCTCTAACATTCTTTCCTATGGGTAAAGAGGCACAAACTCGTTTCTAGACTCCAGTGCCCTGAGGAGAGCTGCTTGTTTCCACTGAATTATTTGTGTTTCTCATTGTGAGTTCTTAGTACAGAAGAGCCAGCTAAGCTCCAGCTTCTTTGGGAAGCAGGGCACTGCAATGCCTGTTGGTCTTCACAGTGCAACCCAGAGCTCTGATTAAAACTTCACTTTTGTAAGTAAAGTACTTCTCAGTTCAGCATTTTGTAAAGAGTGGCAAATCACTCAGTCTCCTAAGAGAAAGCATGAGTGATATTTGTGTCTTTCCATCTGGAGGTGCAAATCAACTGCAGAAGGTTGTTCTCTCTCCAATTCATTCCTATGGGCAAAGAGCCACAAACACGTTTCTAGACTCCAGTGCCCTGAGGAGAGCTGCTTGTTTCTACTGCATGATTTGTGTTTCTAAGTGTGAGATCTTAATGCAGAAGAGCCCGCAAAGCTCCAGCTTCTTTGGGAAGCTGGGCACTCCAATGCCTGTTCCTCTTAACTTCGCAACACAGATCTCTGGCTAAATCATCACTTTGTAACTAAAGTAGTTCACTGTTCCGCACTTTGGGAAGAGTAGAAAATCATTCAGTCTCCTAAGGGAAAGAAACCGAGAAGTTTTTGACTTTCCATCTGGAGGTGCAGAGAAACTCCAGCAGGTTGTTCTCTCTCCCATTCTTTCCTATGGGCAAAGAGCCACAAACTCGTTTCTAGACTCCAGTGTCCTAATGAGAGCTGCTTATTTCTACAGCATGATTTGTGTTTCTAATTTTGAGTTTTTAACGCAGAAGAGCTACCTAATCTCCAGTTTCCTTGGGAAGCAGGTCACTCCAATGTTTTTTCCTCTTTACAGTGCAACAGAGAACTCTGGCTAAAACTTCTCTTTTGTAACTAAGGTACTTCGCAGATCCGCGCTGAGAAAAGAGTCACAAATAATTCAGTCTCCTAAGAGAAAGCATCCAAGAAGGTTCTGAAGTTTCAGCTCGATGGGCAGAGAAACTGCAGAAGGTTGTTCTCTCTCCCATTTTTTCCTATGTCCAATTTGCTACAAACACGTGTTTAGACTCCCGTGCCCTGAAGAGCGTTGATTGTTTCTAATGCATGATTTATGTTTCTAAGTGTGAGTTCTTGATGGAGAAGAGCCAGGTAAGGTTCAGCTTCTCTGTGAAGTAGGGCACTCCAATGCCTGTTCCTGTATACAGCACAACACAGAAATCTGGATAAAATGACATTTTTTTAATTAAAGTACTTCACAATTCCGTGCTGTGAAAAGAGTTGCAAATCATTCAATCTCCTAAGAGAAAGAATCTGTGAAGTTTCTGACTATCCACCAGTAGGTGCAGAGAAACTCCAGAATGTTGTTCTCTCTCCCATTCATTCCTATGGGCAAAGAGCCACAAACACGTTTCTAGCCTCCAGTGCCTGAGGAGACGTGCTTGCTTCTACTGCATGATTTGTGTTTCTAAGTGTGAGTTCTTAATGCAGAAGAGCCAGCTAAGCTCTAGCTTCTTTGGGAAGAAGGGCACTCCAATGCCTGTTCCTCTTTTGAGTGCAACACAGAACACAGGCTAAAACTCGACTTTTGTAACTAACCTACTTCACGGTTCCACTCTGTGAAGAGAGTGGCAAATCAAGCAGTCTCTGAAGAGAAATAATCCGTGAAGTTTGGGACTTTCCAGCTGGAGGTGCACATAATCTGCCGAAGTTTGTTTTCTCTCACATTCATTCCTATGGGCAGAGAGACACAAACACATTTAAAGACTCCAGTGTCCTGAGGAGAGCTGCTTCTTTCTACTACATGATTTGTGTTTCTAAGTGTGAGTTCTTAATGCAGAAGAGCCATCTAAGCTCCAGCTTCTTTGGGAAGTAGTGCACTCCAATGCCTGCTCCTCTTTACAGCGCAACACAGAACTCTGGCTAAAACTTCTCTTATGTACTTAACGTGCTTCGCAGTTCCGCGCTCTAAAAAGAGTGGCAAATCTTTCAGTCTCCTAGGAGAAAGCATCCATGAAATTTGTGACTTTCCAGTTACAAGGGCAAAAAAAAATGCTGAATGTTGTTCTCTTTCCCATACATTCCAAAGGGCAAAGAGCCACAAACTTGGTTCAAGACTCCAGTGCCCTGAGGAGAGCTGCTTGTTTCTCCTGCATGATTTGTGTTTCTAAGTGTGAGTTCTTAGTGCAGAAGAACCAGGTAAGCTCCAGCTTCTTTGCGAAGAATCGTGCTCCAATGCCTGTTCCTCTTACATCACAACACAGAACTCTGGCTAAAACTTCACTTTCACAACTAAAGTACTTCGCCATTCAATGCTGTGAAAAGAGTGGCAAATCATTCATTCTCCTAAGATAAAGCATCCATGAGGTTTGTGACTTTACAGCTGGAGGCGCAAAGAAACTGCAGAAGGTTGTTCTCTCTCCCATTCATTCCTATGGGCAAAGAGCCACAAACACGTTTCTAGACTCCAGTGCTCTGAGGAGAGCTGCTTGTTTCTACTGCAAGATTTTCGTTTCTAAGTGTGAGTTTTTAATGTGGAATAGCCCGCTAATCTCCAGCTTCTTTGGGAATAAGGGAACTCCAATGAATATTCCTGTATACTGCGCAACACAGAAATCTTGGTAAAACTTCACTTTTGTAACAAACGTAGTTCACCGTGCCACACTGTGAAGAGAGTGGCAAATCATTCAATCTCCTTAGAGAAATCATGCCTAAAGCTTGTGCCATTCCACCTGGAGGTGCAGAGAAACTACAGAATATTGTTCTCACTCACACTCATTCCTATGGGAAAAGAGCCACAAACACGTTTCTAGACTCCAGTGTCATGAGGAGAGCTGCTTGTTTGTACTTCATGATTTTCGTTTCAAAGTATGAGATCTTAATGCAGAACAGTCAGCAAAGCTCCATCTTCTTTGGGAAGCAGGGCAGTCCAATGCCTGTTCTTCCATACAGCGCAACACAGAACTCTGAGTAAAACGTCACTTTTGTAACTGAAGTACTTCACAGTTCCACATTGTGAAAAGAGTGCCATATCATTCAGTCTCCTCAGAGGAAGCATGCATGACGTTTGTAATTTTCAGCTAGAGGTGCAAAGAAACTACAGAAGGATGTTCTCTCTCCCATTCATTCCTAGGGGCAAAGAACCGCTAACACGTTTCTAGACTCGAGTGCCCTGAGGAGAGCCGCTTGATTGTACTGCATGATTAGTGTTTCTAGGTGCGAGTTCTTAATGCAGAAGAGACAGCTAAGGTCCAGCTTCTTTGGAAAGCACGGCACACCAATGCCTGTACCTGTATACAGCGCAACTCAGAAATCTGGCTTAAACTTCACTTTAATAACTAAAGTAATTCACACTTCCACGCTGTGAAAAGAGTGGAAAATCATTCAGTCTCCTAAGAGAAAGCATCCGTGAATTTTGTGACTTTGCAGCTGGAGGTACACTGATACTGCACAAGGTCATTCTGTCTAACATTCTTTCCTATGGGCAAAGAAGCACAAACTCGTTTCTAGACTCCAGTGCCCTGAGGAGAGCTGCTTGTTTCCATTGAATTATTTGTGTTTCTCAGTGTGAGTTCTTAATGCAGAAGAGGCAGCTAAGGCCAGCTTCTTTGGGAAGCAGGGCACTGCAATGCCTGTTGGTCTTCACAGCGCAACCCAGAGCACTGATTAAAACTTCACTTTTGTAACTGAAGTACTTCTCAGTTCCACATTGTGAAAAGAGTGGCAAATCACTCAGTCTCCTAAGAGAAAGCATCAGTGATATTTGTGACTTTCCATCAGGAGGTGCATATCAACTGCAGAAGGTTTTTCTCTCTCTCATTCATTCCTATGGGCAAAGAGCCACAAACACGTTTCTAAACCTCAGTGCCCTGATGAGATCTTCATGTTTCTACTGCATGATATGTGTTTCTAACTGTGATTACTTAATACAGAATTAGCAGCTAACCTCCAGCATGTTTGGGAAGCAGGGCACTCCAAGGCCTGTTCCTCTATACAGCATAACACACAACTCTGGCTGAAAGGTCACTTTTATAACAAAGGACCACACAGTTCTGCGTTGTAAAAAGAGTGGCAATTCATTCATTCTCTTAAGAGAAAGCATCCGTGAAGTATGTGAATTTCCAGCTGGAGGTGCATATAAAATGCACAAGTATGTTCTTTCTCGCATTCATTCCTAAGGTCAAAGAGAAACAAACACGTTTCTAGACTCCAGTGCCGTGAGGTGAGCTGCTTATTGTACTGCATGATTTGGGTTTCTAAGTGTGAGTTCTTAATGCAGAAGAGCCAGCTGAGGTCCAGATTCTTTGGAAAACAAGGCATTCCAATGCCTATTCATCTTTACAGGGCAACACCGAACTCTGGCTAAAACGTCACTTTTGTAACAAAAGTACTTCACAGGTCGGCGCTGTGAAAAGAGTGGCAAATCAATCAGTCTCCTAAGAGAAAGCATCCGTGAATTTAGTTACTTTCCAGCTGGAGGTGCCAAGAAACTTCAGAAGGTTGTTCTATCTCCCATTCTTTCCTACGGGCAAAGAGCCAAAAACACGTTTCTAGACTCCAGTGCCCTGAGGAGAGCTGCTTGTTTCTACTTCATGATTTTCGTTTCAAAGTATGAGTTCTTAATGCAAAACCGTCAACTAAGCTCCATGGTCTTTGGGAAGCAGGGCACTCCAATGCCTGTTCTTGCATACAGCGCAACACAGAACACTGACTAAAACGTTACTTTTGTAACTGAAGTACTTCACAGTTCTGCGCTGGGAAAAGAGCGGCAAATCATTCAGTCTCCTCAGAGGAAGCATCCGTGAAGTTTTTGATTTTGCACTTGTTCGTTCAAAGAAACTACAGAAGGCTCTTCTCTCTCCCATTCATTCCTAAGGGCAAAGAACCACTAACACGTTTATAGACTCGAGTGCCCTGAGGAGAGCTTCATGATTCTACTGCATGATTTGTGTTTCTAAGTGTGAGTTCTTAATGCAGAAGAGCCAGCTAAGGTCCAGCTTCTTTGGAAAGCAGGGCATTCCAATGCCTGTTCCTTTATACAGCACAACGCAGAAATCTGGCTTAACCTTCACTTTAATAACTAAAGTAATTCACAGTTCCGCACTGTGAAAAGGGAGGCATGTCATTCAGTCTCCTACGACAAAGCATTTGTGAATTTTGTGACTTTACAGATGGAGGTACACTGATACTGCTGAAGGTCGTTCTCTTTAAACTTCTTTCCTATGGGCAAAGAGGAACAAACTCGTTTCTAGACTCCAGTGTCCTGAGGAGAGCTGCTTGTTTCCACTGAATGATTTGTGTTTCTCAGTTTGAGTTCTTAATGCACAAGAGCCAGCTAAGCTCCAGCTTCTTTGGAAGCAGCACACTCCAGTGCCTATTCATCTTTACAGTGCAACACCGAACTCTGGGTAAAACGTCATTTTTGTAACAAAAGTACTTCACAGGTCCACGCTGTGAAAAGAGTGGCAAATCATTCAGTCTCCTAAGAGAAAGCATCCATGAATTTAGTTACTTTCCAGCTGGAGGTGCCCAGAGACTTCAGAAGGTTTTTCTGTCTCCCATTGATTCCTACGGGCAAAGAGCCACAAACACGTTTCTAGACTCCGGTGCTCTGAGGAGAGCTGCTTGTTTCTACTGCATGATTGGCATTTCTAAATGTTAGTTTTTAATGCAGAATAGTCCGCTAAGCTCCAGCTTCTTTGGGAATAAGGGAACTCCAATGAATATTCCTGTATACAGCGCAACACAGAAATCTTGGTAAAACTTCACTTTCGTAACAAATGTACTTCACCGTTCCACGCTGTGAAGAGAGTGGCAAATCATTCAGTCTCCTTAGAGAAATCATCCGTAAAGTTCGTGCCATTAAACTTGGAGGTGCAGAGAAACTACAAAAGTTTGTTCTCTCTCCCATTCATTCTTATGGGCAAAGAGCCACCAACACGTTTCTAGACTCCAGTGCCCTGATAATAGCTGCTCATTTCTACGGCATGATTTGTTTTTCTAAGTGTGAGTTCTTAATGCGGAAGAGCCACCTAAGCTCCAGCTTCTTTGCGAAGCAGGGCAATAAAATGCCTGTTCCTGTTCACAGTGCAACGCAGAACTCTGGCAAAAAACATCACTTTTGTAACTAAAGTACTTCACGGTTCCAGGCTGTGAAAATAGGGTCAAATCATTCAGTCTCCTAAGAGAAAGCATCCTTGAAGTTTGTGACTTTCCAAATGGAGGTGCAGAGAAACTGCAGAAGGTTGTTCTCTCTCACATTCATTCCTATTGGCAAAGAGCCACAAACGCTTTTCTAGATTCCAGTGCCCTGAAGAGAGCTTCTTGTTTCAATGGATTATTTGTGTTTCTAATTTGAGTTCTTAATTCAGAAGATCCAGCTGAGCTTCAGTTTCTTTGCGATGCAGGGTCCTCCAATGCCTGTTCCTCTTTACTTCGCAACACAGAACTCTGGATAAACCGACTCTTTTGAAACTAAAGTACCTCAGAGTTCAGCGATGTGAAAAGAGTGGCAAATCGTTCAGTCTTCTAAAAGAGTGAATCCGTGATGTTTGTGACTTTACAGCTGTAGGTACAGAGAAACTGCAGAAGGTTGTTCTCTCCCTTTCACTTGTATGGCCAAAGAGCCCCAAACACATTTCTAGACTCCAGTGCCCTGAGGAGAGCTGCTTGTTTCTACTGCATGATTTGTGTTTCTAAGTGTGAGTTCTTAATGGAGAAGAGCCAGCTAAGCTCCAGCATCTTTGGGAAGCAGGGCACTCCAATGCCTCTTCCGGTACACATTGCAACATAGATCTCTGGCTAAAACTTCACTTTTGAAACTAAAGTACTTCACAGATCCACGCTGTGAAAAGAGTGGCAAATCATTCAGTCTCCTGAGGGAAAGCATCCATGAAGTTTGTGACTTTCTAGCTAGAGTTGCAGAGAAACTGCAGAAGGTTTTTCTCTCTCCTATTCATTGCTAAGGGCAAAGAGCCAGAAACATACTTGTAGACTCCAGTGCCCTGAGGAGAGCTGCTTGTTTCTACTGCATTATTTGTGTTTCTAATTGTGAGTTCTTAATGCAGAAGAGCCAGCTAATCTACAGATTCTTTGGCAAGAGGGGCACTCCAAAGCCTGTACTTGTACACAGTGCATCACAGAACTCTGGTTAAAACTTCACTTTTTTAAATAAAGTATTTCACAGTTTGGTGCGTTAAACAGAGTGGCAAATCATTCAGTCTCCTATGAGAAAGCATCGGTTAAGTTTGAGACTTTCAAGTTGGAGGTGCAGAGAAACTGCAGAAGGTTGTTCTCTCTCCCATTCATTCCTATGGGCAAAGAGCCATAAACCCGTTTCTAGACTGAAGTGCTCTGAGGAGAGGTGCTTGTTTCTACTGCATGATTTTTGTTTCTAATTTTTAGTTTTTAACGCAGAAGAGCTAGCTATGCTCCAGGTTCTTTGGGAAACAGAGCACTCCAAATCCTTTTCCTGTACACAGCGCAAAACTGAACATTAGCTAAAATGTCACTTTTGTAACTAAATTATTTCACAGGTTTGCGCTGTGAAAAGAGTGGCATAATCATTCAGTCTCCTAAGAGAAAGCATCTGTGGATTTTGTGACTTTCCACGTGGACGTGCAGAGAATCTGCAGAAGGTTGTTCTCTCTCCCATTCATTCCTGTAGGCAAAAGCCACAAACACGTTTCTAGACTCCAGTGCCCTGAGGAGAGCTGTTTGTTTCTCCAGCATGATTTGTGTTTCTAAGTGTGATTTCTTAATGCAGAAGAGCCAGCTAAACTACAGCTCCTATGGGAAACAGGGCACTCCTATGCCTGTTCCTATACTCAATGCAATACTGGACTGAGGCTCAAACTTCACTTTGTAACTAAAATACCTCACAGTTCTGCGCTATGAAAAGAGAGCCAAATCATTCAGTCTCGTAATAGAAAGCATCCATGAAATTTGTGACATTCCAGCTGGAAGTGCGGCGAAAGTGTATAATGTTGTTCTCTCTTCCTTTCATTCCTATTTGAAAAGAGCCAGAAACACTTTTCTAGACTCTAGTGCCCTGAGGAGAGCTGCTTGTTTCTTCTGCATGATTTGTGTTTCTAAGTATGACTTCTCAATATAGAAGACCGAGCTAAACTCCAGCTTATTTGGGAAGCAGGGCAACAAAAAAACCTTTTCCTCTACAGAGATGACCACAGATCTGTGGGAAAACTTCACTTTTGTAACTAAAGAACGTCACAGTTCCGCACTGTGAAAAGAGTGGCAAGTCATTCAGTCTCCTAAGGGAAAGCATCCATGAAGTTTGTTACTTTCCAGCTGCAGTTGCAGAGAAACTGCAGAAGGTTTTTCTCTATCCCATTCATTCTTATGGGCAAAGAGCCACAAACACGTTTCTAGACTCCAGTGCCCAGAGGAGAGCTGCTTGTTTCTACTGCATGATTTGTGTTTCTAAGTGTGAGTTCTTAATGCAGAATAGCCAAATAAGCTCCAGCTTCTTTGGGAAGCAGGGCACTGCAATGCCTGTTCCTGTATACAGCGCAACACAGAACTCTTGCTAAAACTTCACTTTTCTAACTGAAGTACTTCACTGTTCCGCGCTATGAAAAGAGTGGCAAATCATTTAATCTCCTTGGAAAAAGCATCCACGAAGTTTGTGACTTTCCAGCTGAAGGTGCATAGAAACTGCAGAAAGATTGCCTCTCTCCTATTCACTCTTACAGCAAAGAGCCACGAACACGTTTCTGAACTCCAGTGCATTGAGGAGAGCTGATTGTTTCTGTTGCATGATTTTTCTTTCTAAGTGTGAGTTCTTCACAGAGAAGAGCAACCTAAGCTCCAGCTTCTTTGAGAAGCAGTCCACTCCTATGCCTCTTCCTCTTTATATTGCAACACAGAACCCTGGCTAAAACATCAATTTTGTAAATAAAGTACTTCACAGTTCTGGGCTGTGAATAGAGTATGAAATCATGCAGTCTCCTAAGAAAAAGCCTCCGTGAAGTTTGTGACTTTCCAGCTGGAGGTGCAGAGAAACAGCCGAAGGTTGTTCTCTCTCCCGTTCTTTCCTAGAGCAAAGAGCCACAAAAACATTTCTGAACTCCAGTGCCCTGAGGAGAGCTGATTGTTTCTATTGCATGAATTTTCTTTCTAAGTGTGAGTCCTTCATGCAGAACAGCAAGCTAAGTGCCATGTTCTTTGGGAAGCAGGGCACTCCAATGTCTGTTTCTGTATACTGTGCAAAAGTGAACTCAGGTTAAAACCTGACTTTTGTAACTAAAGTAATTCACAGTTCCGAGCTTTGAAAAGAGTGGCAAATCATTCAGTCTCCTAAGAGAAATCATCCATAAAGTTTACACATTCCAGCAGGACATACAGAAAACCTGCAGTATGTTGTTCTCCCTAACATCCATTCCTATGGGCAAAGAGAAACAAAAATCTTTTGTAGACTCCAGAGCCTTGAGGAGACCTGATTGTTTCTACTGCATGATTTGTGTTTCTAACTATGAGTTCTTAATGCAGAAGAGCCAGCTAAGTGCCATCTTCTTTGGGAATCAGGGCATTGCAATTGCTGTTCTTGTATACAGTGCAAAACTGAACTCTGGTTAAAATGTCACTTTTGTACATAAAGGGTTAGGGTTATGTTAATGGTTGTAGTTAGAGTTAGGATTAGGTTTTGGGTAAGGTTTAGAATTAGTTTTAGGGTTAGGGTTAACACTTTTCAAAGTTCTGCACTGTGAAAGGAATGGCAAATCATTCAGTCTCCTAAGAGAAAGCATCCTTGAATTTTGTGACTTTCAAGCTGGAAATGCAGAGAAACTGCAAAGGTTGTTCTAACTAACATTCATTCCTATGGGCAAAGAGCCACAAACACGTTTCTAGGCTCCAGTGCCCTGAGGTGAGCTGCTTGTTTCTACTGCATGATTTGTGTTTCTATGTGGAAATTCTTAATGCAGAAGAGCCAGCTAAGCTCCAGCTTCTTTTGGAAGCAGGGCACACCAATGCCTGTTCCTGTATACAATGCAAAACAGAACTGTTGTTAAAACATCACTTTTATAACTAACGTACTTCACAATTCCACCCTGTGAAAAGGGTGGCTAATTGCTCCGTCTCCTAAGAGAAAGCATCCATGAAGTGTGTGACTTTCCAGCTAGAGGTTCAGAGAATCTGCAGTAGATTGTTCTCCTTAACATTCATTCCTATGGGCAAAGAGCCACGAACACGTTTGTAGATTCCAGTGCCCTGAGGAATCCTGATGTGTTTTTCAGTAAGATTTGTGTTTCTAACTATGAGCTTTTAATGCAGAAGAACCAGCTATGCTCCAGCTTCTTTGGAAATCAGGGCACTCCAATGCCTGTTCCTGTATACAGCTCAACACTGAACTCTGGTAAATACATCACTTTTGTACATAAAGTTTTAGGGTTAGGGTTAAGGTTAGAGTTAGGGTTAGGATTAGTTTTTTGGTTAGGGTTAGTATTAGTTTTAGGGTTGGCGTTAACACTTTTCCAAGTTCTGTGTGTGAAAAGAGTGGCAAATCATTCAGTCTCCTAAGAGAAAGCATCCGTGAAGTTTGTGACTTTCCACCTGGAGGTGCAGAGAAACTGCAGAAGTTTGTTCTCTCTCCCATTCATACCTATGGGCAAAGAGAAACAAACACGTTACTAATCTCCATTGCCCTGAAGAGAACTACTTCCTTCTACTGCATTATTTTTGTTTCTCAGTGTGAGTATTTAACACAGAAGATCTAGCTCAGCTCCAGCTGCTTTGGGAAGCAGGGCACTCCAATGCAGAACTCTGGCTATATCTTCACTTTTGTAACTGAAGTACTTCACAGTTTCGAGCTGGGAAAACAGTGGCAAATCATTCGGTCTCCTAAGAGAAAGCATTCGTGAAGTTTGTGACTTTCCAGCTGGATTTGCAGAGAAACTGTAGGAGGTTGTTCTCTCTCCCATTCTTTCCTAAGGGCAAAGACCCACATACATGTTTCTAGACTCCAGTGACCTGAGGAGAGCTGCTTGTTTGTACTGCATGATTTGTGTTTCTAAGTGCGAGTTCTTAATGCAGAAGAGTCAGCTAATCTCCAGCTTCTTTGGGAAGCAGGGCACTCCAATGCCTGTTTTTGTATACTGTGCAACACTGAACTCTGGCTAAAACGTCACTTTTGTTAGTAAAGTACTTCACAGTTCCGCGCTGTGAAAAGAGTGGAAAATCATTCAGTCTCCTAAGAGAAAGCATCCAAAAAGTTTGGGAATTTCAGCTGGAACTGCAGAGAAATTGCAGAAGGTTGTTTTCTCTAACACTCATTCCTATGGGCAAAGAGCACAAACACGTTTCTAGACACCAGCCCTGAGGAGAGCTGCTTGTTTCTGCTGCATGATTTGTGTTTCTAAGTGTGAATTCACAATGCAGAACAGCCTGCTATGCTCTAGCTTCTTTTGGGAAGCATGGCACTCTAATGCTTCTTCCTCTTTTTAGCGCAACTCAGAACATTGGATAAAAATTCACTTTGTAACTAAAGTACTTCACAGATCCGCACTGAGAAAAGAGCGGCAAATCTTTCACTCTACTAGGAGAAAGCATCCGAGAAGTTTGCATTTTTCGAGTTGGAGGTCCAGAGAACGCACAGAAGGTTGTTCTCTCTAACATTCATTCCTATTGGCAAAGAGCCTCATACATGTTTCTACACACCAGTGCCCTGAGGAGATCTGCTTGTTTATACTGCATGATTTGTGATTCTAAGTCTGAGCTCATAATGCAGATAAGCCAGCTAAGCTCTGGGATGTTTGGAAAGCATGGCACTCCAATGCCTTTTCCTCTTTACAGCGCAACACAGAAATCAGGCAAAAATAGCACATTTGTAACTAAAGTACTTCACAGTACTGCACTGTGAAAAGACTGGCAAAACATTCAGACTCCTAAGATAAAGCATCCATGAGGTTTGTCACTTTCCAGCTGGAGGTGCAGAGAAACTGCACAACGTTGTTCTCTCTCCCATTTATTCCTATTGGGAAATATCCACAAACACGTTTCCTGACTCCAGTGCCCTGAGGAGAGCTGATTGTTTGTAAGTGTGAGTTCTTAATGCAGAAGAGCCAGCTAAGCTCCAGCTTCTTTGGGAAGCAGGACACTCCAATGCCTGTTCCTGTATACAGCACAACACAGAAGTCTAGCTGAAATATCACTTTTGTAAATAAAGTACTTCAGAATTCGGCACTGGAAAAAGAGTGCCAAATCTTTCAGTCTCCTAAAAGAAAGCATCCGTGAATTTTGTCACTTTCCAACTGGAGGTGCATAGAAACTGCTAAAGGTTATCCTCTCTCCCATTCAGTGATATGGGCAAAAAACCACATACATGTTTCTAGAAAGTTATTCACAGTTCTGTGCTGTGAAAAGAGTGGCAAATCATTCAGTCTCCAAAGAGAAAGTATCCGTGAAGTTTGTGACTTTCCAGCTGGAGGTGCAGAGAAACTTCAGAAAGTTGTTCTCTCTCCCATTCATTCCCATGGGCAAAATGTCACAAACATGTTTCTATACTCCAGTGCCCTGAGGAGCGCTGCTTGTTTGTACTGCATGAATTGTGTTTCTAAGTGTGAGTTCTTAATGCAGAAGAGCCAACTAAGCTCCAGCTTCCTTGGGAAGGAGGGCACTCCAATGCCAGTTCCAGTATAGATCTCAACATAGAACTCTGGCTAAAACCTCACTTTAGTAAATAAAGTACTTCACATTTCCACATTGTGAAAAGAGTAGCAAAGCCATCATTCTCCTAAGAGAAAGCATCCCTGAAATTTGTGACTTTAGAGCTGGAGGTGCAGAGAAACTGCAGAAGGTACTTCTCTCTCACATTCATTCCCATGGGCAAAGAGCCACAAACACGGTTCTAGACTCCAGAGACCTGAGGAGAGCTGCTTGTTTCTACTGCGTGATTTGTGTTTCTAAGTGTGAGTTCTAAATACAGAAGTGTCAGCTAAGCTCCAGCTTCTTTGGGAAGCAGGGCACTCCATTTCCTGTTCTTATATACAGCGCAACGCAAAACTCTGTCTAAAACGTCACTTTTGTAACTAAAGTACTTAACAGTTCTGCGGTGTGAAAAAATGGCAAAGAATTCACTCTCCTAGGGGAAAGCATCTGTGATGTTGGTGACTTTCCATCTGGAGCTTCAGAAAAACTTCACAAGGTTTTTCTCTCTAACATTCATTCTATGGGCAAAGAGCCATAAACAATTTTCTAGAATCCAGTTCCCTCAGGAGAGCTGCTTGATTCTACTGCTTGATTTGTGTTTCTAAATGTGAGTTCTTAATGTACAATAGCCAACTAAGCTCCACCTTCTTTGGGAAACTGTGCATTCCAAAGCCTGTATCTGTACAAAGTGCAACACTGAACTATGGCTATATCATGACTTTTGTAACTAAAGTACTTCACAGTTCCGTGCTGTGAAAAGAGTGGCAAATCATTCAGTTTCCTAAGAGAATGCATCCATGTAATTTGTGACATTCATCCTCAGGTGCAGAGAAACTTCAGTATTTTGTTTTCTCTACCATTCATTGTTTGGGTAAAGATCCGTAAACACTTCTCTAGAATCCAATGACTTGAGGAGTGCTGTTTGTTTCTACTGCATGATTTGTGTTTCTAAGTGTGAGTTCTTAATGCAGAAGAGCCAGCTAATCTCCAGGTTCTTTGGGACGCAGGGCAATCTATTGCCTGTTCCTGTACAAAACGCAACACAGAGTTCTGGCTAAAACATCACTTTTGCAACTAAAGTACTTCACAGTTACGTGCTGTGAAAAGAGTGGCAAACCATTCTGTCTCCTAAGAGAAAGCATCCATGAAGATTGTGAGTTCCCACCTGGAAGTGCAGAGAAACTGCAAATGGTATTTCTCTCTCCCATTCATTCCTACGGGCAAAGAACCACAAACATATTTCTAGACTAAAGTGCCCTGAGGAGATCTGCTTGTTTCTACTGCATGATTTGTGTTTGTATGTATGAGTTCTTATTCCGCGAGGGCCAGCTAAGCTCCAGCTTCTTTTTGAATCAGGGCACTATAAAGTCTGTTGCTTTACACAGCGCAATACACAACTCTGGCTAAACCTCACTTTTGTAACTAAAGTACTTCACAGTTCCGCGCTGTAAAAAGAGTGGCAAATCATTTAGTCTCCTAAGAGAAAGCATCCGTGAAGTTTGGGACTTTCAAGCTGGAGGTACAGAGATACAGCAGAAGGTATTTCTCTGTCCCTTTCATTCCTATGGGCAAAGAGCCACAAACATGTTTCTAGACTCCAGTGTCCTGAGGAGAGCTGCTTGTATCTACTTCATGATTTTCATTTCACAGTGTGAGTTCTGAATGCAGAAGAGCCAGCTAAGCTCTATCTTCTTTGGGAAGCAGAGCACTAAAATGCCTGTTCTTGTATACAGCGCAACACAAAACTCTAACTAAATTTCACTTTTTCACTAAGGTACTTCACAGTTCCGCGCTGTGAAAAGAGTGGAAAATCATTCAGTCTCCAAAGAGAAAGTATCCGAGAATTTTGTGAGTTTCCAGCTGGAGGTGCAGAGAATCTGCAGAATGTTTTTCTCTCTCACATTCATTTCTATGGCAAATTGCCACAAACACATTTCTAGACTCCAGTGCCCTGAGGAGAGATGCTTGTTCCTACTTCATGATTTGTGTTTCCAAGTTTGAGTTCTTAATGCAGAAGAGCCAGGTAAGCTCCAGCTTCTTCTGGTAGCAGGGCACTCCAAAGCCTGTTTCTCTACACAACGCAACACAGAATTATGGCTAAAACGTCACTTTTGTAAGTAAAGTATTCACAGTTTTGCGCTATGCAAAATTGGCAAATCATTCACTCTCCTAAGATGAAGCATCGTGAAGTTTGTGACTTTCCAGCTGGAGGTGCAGAGAAACTGCATAAGGTTATTCTCTCTCCCTTTCATTCCTAAGGGCAAAGAGTCAAAACACGTTTCTAGGCTCCATTGCCTTGAGGAGAGCTGCTTGACTGTACTGCATGATTTGTGTTTCTAAGTGTGAGTTTTTAATGTAGAAGGGCCAGCTAAGCTCCAGCTGCTTTGGGAAGCAGGGCACTCCAATGCCTGTTCCTTTACACATTGCAACAAAGAACACTATCTAAAAGGTCACTTTTATAATTTCAGTACTTCACCGTTCTGCACTGTGAAAAGAGTCCCAAAATCATTCACTCTTTTAAGAGAAAACATCTGTGAAGGTTGTGACTTTCCACCTGGAGGTGCAGAGAAACTGCAGAAGGTTGTTGTCTCTCCCATACATTCCTAACGGTAAAGAGTCACAAACATGTTTTTAGACTTCAGTGCCCTGAGGAGAGCTGCTTGTTTTTCCTATGTTATTTGTGTTTCTAAGTGTGAAGTATTAACGCAGAAGAGACAGCTAAGCTCCAGCTTCTTTGGGAAGCTGGGCAATGCAATGCGTGTTCCTGTATACAGCGCAACACAGAACTATGGCTAAAACTTCACTTTTGTGACTAAAGTATGTCACTGTTCCGCACTGTGAAAAGAGGGAAAAATCATTCTGTCTCCTAATAGAAAGAATTGGTGAAATTTCTGACTTTCCTGCTGGAGGTGTAGAGAAACTGCACAAGGTTATTCTCCCTCCCATTTACTCCTATGGGCAAAGAGCCACAAACATGTTTCTAGACTTCAGTGCCCAGAAGAGAGCTACTTGTTTCTACTGCATTATATGTCTTTCTAAGAGGGAGTTCTTAGTGCAAAAGAGCCAGCTAAGCTTGAGCTTCTTTGGGAACCAGGGCACACAAATTCCTGTTCCTGAACACAGCACATCAAGAACTTTGGCTAAATCTTCACTTTTGTAACTAAAGTACTTCACAGTTGCACGCTGTGAAGAGTAGCTAATCATTCAGTCTCCTAAGAGAAAGCATCGTCAAGTTTCTAACTTTCTAGCTGGAGGTGGAGAGAAACTGCAGAAGTTTTTTCTCTCTCAGATTCATTCTTGTTGGCAAAGAGCCAAAAATTCGTTTCTAGATGCCAGTGCTCTGAGGAGAGCTGCTTGTTTCTACTGCATGATTTGTGTTTCTAAGTGAGATTTCTTAGTGCAAAATAGTCAGCTAAGCTCAAGCTTCTTTGGGAAGCAGGGAAGTACAAAGCCTGTTCCTGTACAGAGCACAAAACAGAACTCTGGCTAAAATGTCACTTTTGTAATTAAAGTACTTCACAGTTCCATGCTGTGAAAGAGTGGCAAATTATTCAGTCTCCTAAGAGCAAGCATCCCTGAATTTTGTCACTTTCCACCTGGAGGTGCAGAGAAACTGCTGAAATTTTTTCTCTATCTCATTTATTCCTACGGGGAAAGAGCTGCATACATGTTTCTAGACAGCAATGCCCTGAGGACAGCTGCTTGTTTCTACTGCATGATTTGTGTTTCTAAGTATCAGTTCTTAATGAAGAAGAGCCAGCTAAGTTCCAGCTTCTTTGGTTAAGCAGGGCACTCCAATGCCTGTTCCTGTATACAGCGCAACAGAGAACTCTGGCTAAAATTCCCTTTTGTACCTAAAGTACTTACAGTTCCGCACAGTGAGAATAGTGTGAAATCTTTCAGTCTCCTAAGAGAAAGCATCCGTGAAGTTTGTGACTTTCCAGCTGTAGGTGCAGAGAAACTGCAGAAGGTTGTTCTCCCTCCCATTCATTACTATGGGCAAAGATCCAAAAACACATTTCTAGACTCCAGTGCCCTGAGGAGAGCTGCTTGTTTCTACTGCATGATTTGTGTTTCGAAGTGTGAGTTCTTAGTGCAGAAGAGGCAGCTAAGCTCCAGCTTCTTTGGGAAGCAAGGCACTTCACTGCCTGTTCCTCTATAGTGCACAACACAGAACTCTGGCTAAAACATGAGTTTTGTAACTAAAGTACTTCACAGTTCCATGCTGTGAATGAGTGGGAAATTATTCAGTCTCCTAAGATCAAGCATCTGTGAATTTTGTGACTTTCCACCTGGAGGTGCAGAGAAACTGCTGAAGGTTTTTCTCTATCTCATTCATTCCTAGGGGGAAAGAGCCGCATACATGTTTCTAGACAGCAATGCCCTGAGGAGAGCTTCTTGTTTCTACTGCATGATTTTTGTTTCTAATTGTGAGTTCTTAATGCAGAAGAGCCAGCTAATCTCCAGCTTCTTTGAGAAGATGGGAACTCCAATGGCTGTTGCTGTATACTGCTCAACACAGAACTTTGGTTTAAATGTCAATTTTGTAAATGAAAACTTCACAGTTCCACTCTGTGAAAAGAGTAGCAATTCATTCAGTCTCCCAAGAGAAAGCATCATTGAGCTTTGCGAATTTCAAGCAGTACGTTCAGAGAAATTGCAGGTTTTTCTCTCTACCATTCATTCCTATGGGAAAAGAGCCACAAACCTGTTTCTGTTCTCCAATGCCCTGAGAAGAGTTGCTTGTTTCTACTGCATGATTTCTGTTTCTAACTGTTAGCTCTTAAGGCAGAAGAGACAGCTAAGATCCAGCTTCTTTCAGATGCAGGGCACTCCAATGCCTGTTCCTCTATAAGACGAAACACAAAACTCTGGCTAAAATGTTACTTTTCTAACTAAAGTACTTCACAGTTCTGCGCTGTGAAAAGAGTGTCTAATCATTCAGTCTCCTAAGAGAGAACATCTGTGAATTTTCTTACTTTCAACCTGGAGTTGCAGAGAAACTGCAGAAGGTTGTTCTCTCTCCCATTCATGGCTATGGGCAAAGAGCCACAAACACGGTTCTAGACTCCAGTACTCTAAGGAGAGCTGAGTGTTTCTACTGCATAATTTGCATTTCTCACTGTGAGATCTTAATGCACAAGAGACAGCTAAGCTCCAGGTTCTTTGGGAAGCAGGGCAGTACAGTGCCTGTTACTTTACAGCACAACAGAGAACTCTGGCTAAACTTCAATTTTCTAACTAAAGTTCTTCACAGTTCTGCGCTGTGAAAAGAGTAGGAAATTATTCAGTGTCCTAAGAGAAAACGTCTGTGAATTTTGTGACTTTCCAGCTGGAGGTGCAGAGAATCTGCAGAATGTTGTTCTCTCTTACATTCATTCCTATGTGCAAAGAACCAAAAACACGTTTCTAGACTCCATTGACCTGTGGAGAACTGCTTGTTTCAACTGCATCATTTGTGATTCTAAGTGTGAGTTCTTAATGCCAAAGAGCCAGCTAAACTCCAGCTTCTTTGGGAAGCAGGGCACTCCAAAGCCTTTTCCTGTACACAGCGCAACAGTAATGTGTGCCTAAAACTTCACTTTTGTAATAAAGTACTTCACAGTTCCGCACTGTGAATAGAGTGGCAAATCATTCAGTGTCATAAGAGAATTCATCCATGAAGTTTGTGACTTTCCAGCGGGAGGTGCAGAGAAACTGCAGAAAGTGTTTCTCTCTCCCATTCATTCCTATTGCCATAGAGCCACAAACATGTTTCTAGACTCCATTGCCCTGAGGAGAGCTGCTTTTTCATAATGCATGATTTGTGTTTCTAAGTGTGATTTTATAATTCAAATAGTCCAGCTGAGCTCCAGCTTCTTTGGGAAGCAGGGCACTCAAAAGCCTGTTTCTGTACACAGCGCAACAGAGATTTGAGGCTAAAACTTCACTTTTGAACTAAAGTACTGCACAGTTTCGCGCTGTGAATAGAGTGGCAAATCATTCAATATCCTAAGAGAAAGCATCCGTGAAGTTTGTTACTTTCCTTCTGGAGGTGCAAAGAAACTGCAGAAGGTTGTTCTATCTCCTATTGATATCTAAGGGCAAAGAAGCACAAGGATGTTTCTATACTACAGTGCCCTGAGGACAGCTGCTTGTTTCTACTGCATGATTCGTGTGTCTAAGTGTGAGTCCATAATGCACAATAGCCAGCTAAGCTCCAGCTTTTTCTGAAGCACGGCAATCCAATGCCTATTCCTGTACACAGCACAACAAAGAACTCTGGGTAAGTCGTCAATTTGTACCTAAGTTCTTCAGAGTTCCACGCTTTGAACAGAGGGGCAAATCATTCAGTCTCCTAAGAGAAAGCATCTGTGAAGGTAGTGACTTTCCAACTGGAGGTGCAGAGAAACTGCAGAAGTTTGTTCTCTCTCCCATTCATTCCTAAGTACAAAGAGCCACAAAGATGTTTCTAGACTCTAGTGCCCTGAGGAGAGGTGCTTGTTTCTACTGCATGATTTGTGTTTCTATGTGTGAGTTCTTAATGCAGAAGAGCCAGCTAAGCTCCAGCTTCTTTGGGAAGCAGGGCACTCCAATGCCTGTTCCCCTACACAAATCAACACAGAACACTAGCTAAAACATCAGTTGTATAACTAAAGTACTTCACAGTTCCGTACTGTGAAAAGAGTGGCAAATCAGTCTGTTTCCTAAGAGAAAGCGTCCGTGAAGTTTGTGACTTTCCAGGTGGAGGTGCAGAGAACCTGCAGATGATTGTTCTCTCTCCCATTCATTCATATGTGCAAAGAGCCTCAATCACGTTTCTAGATGGTAGTGCCCTGAGGAGAGCTGCTTGTTTTACTTCATAGTTTGTGTTTCTATGTGTGAGTTCTTAATGCACAGTTGCCAGCCGAGCTCCAGCTTCTTTGGGAAGCAGGGCACTCCAATGCCTCTTCCTATACACAGTGTAACAGAGAACTCTGGCTAAAATGTAACTTTTGTAAGTAAAGTTCTTCACAGTTCCATGCTGTGAAAAGAGTGGCAAATCATACAGTCTCCTAAGAGAAAGCATCTGTGAAGTTTGTGACTTTCCAGCTGGAGGTGCAGAGAAACTGCAGAAGATTGTTCTCTCTCCCATTCATTCCTATGCGCCAAGAGCCATAAACACTTTTCTAGACTCCAGTGCCCTGAGGACAGCTGCTTGATTCTACTGAATGATTTGTGTTTCTAAATGTGAGTTCTTAATGCAAAAGAGCCAGCTAAGCTCCAGCTTCTTTTGGAAAAAGGGCACTCCAATGACTGTTCCTGTATACATTGCAACACAGAACTCTGGCTAAAACTTCACTTTTGTAAGAAAAGTACTTCACAGTTTTATGCTGTGAAAAGAGTGACAAATCATTCAGTCTCCTAAGAGAGAGCATCCATGAAGTTTGTGACTTTGCAGCATTAGGTGCAGAGAAACGGAAGATGTTTGTTCCCTATTCCATTCATTCCTATAGGCAAAGAACCATAAACTCATTTCTATACTCCAGTGCCCTGAGGAGAGCTGCGTGTTTCTAAGACATAAATTGTGTGTCTAAGTGACAGTTCTTAATGCAGAAGAGCCAGCTAAGCTCCAGTTTCTTTGGGAAGCAGGGCACTCAAAATCTTGTTCCTGAACAAAGTGCAGCACAGATCTCGTGCATAATCTGAACTTTTAAATCTAATGTACTTCAGAGTTCCGTGCTGTGAAAAGAGTGGGAAATCATTCAGTCTCCTGAGGCACAGCATCCCTGAAGTTTGTGACTTTCCACCTGGAGTTGCAGATAAACGGAAGAAGGTTGTGCTCTATAACTTTCATTCCTGTTGGCAAAGAACCATAACACGTTTCTAGACTACAGTGCCCTGAGGAGAGCTGCTTGTTTCTAAGGCATGATTTGTGTGTCTAAGTGACTGTTCTTAATGCAGAAGAGCCAGCTAAGCTCCAGCTTCTTTGGAAAGCAGGGCAATCCAATGACTGTTCCTGTATACAGTGCAACACAGAATTCTGGCTAAACCATCACTTTTCTAACTAAAGTACTTCACAGTTCCACCCTGTGAAAAGAGTAACAAATCATTCAGTCTCCTAAGTGAAAGCATCCGTGAAGTTTGAGACATTGTAGCTGGAGTTGCAGAAAATGGCAGAAGGCTTTTCTCTCTCTCATTCATTCCTATGGCAAAGAGTGAAAAATGGATTCTAGACTCCAGTGCAATGAGGAGAGCTGCATGTTTGTAGTTCATGATTTGTGTTTCTAAATGTGAATTCTTAATGCAGATTTGTCAGCTAAGCTCCAGCTTCTTTGGGAAGCTGGAAACTCCAAAGCCTTTTCCTGTACACAGTGCAACACAGAACTTTGGCAAAAATTTCACTTTTGTGACAAAAGTACTTCACTTTTCCTCGCTGTGAAAAGAGTGGCTAATCATTCAGTCTCCTAACAGAAAGCATGGATAAAGTTTGTGACTTTCCAGCTGGAGGTGCAGAGAATCTGCAGAATTTTATTCTCTCTCCCTTTCATATCTATGTGCAAAGAGTCATAAACACATTTCTAGACTCCAGTGCACTGAGGAGAACCGCTTTTTTCTACTGCATGATTTGTGTTTCTAAGAGTGAGTTCTTAATACCGAAGAGCCAACTAACTTCCAGCTTCTTTGGGAAGTTGCTCACTCCAAAGCCTGTTCCTATACACAGTACAACAGAGATGTGTGGCTAAAACTTCACTTTTGTAACTAAAGTACTTCACACTTCGGCGATGTGACTAGAGTGGCCAGTCATTCAGTGTCCTAAGAGAAAGTGTCGGTGAAATTTGTGACTTGCCAGCTGGAGGTGCAGAGAACCTGCATAAGGTTGTTCTCTCTCCCATTCATTCCTATGGGCAATGAGCCACAAACACATTTCTGTACTCCTGTGCACTGAGAACAGCTGTTTGTTTCTAATGCATTATTTTTGTTTCTAAGTTTGAGTTCTTAATGCAGAAGGGCCAGCTAAGCTCCAGCTCCTTTTGGAAGCAGGGCACTCCAATGTCTGTTCCTGTACATAGTGCAACACAAAACACTAGCTAAAACTTCACTTTTATCGCTAAATTACTTCACAGTTCTGTGCTGTGAAATGATAAGCAAATCATTCAGTTTCCTTAGAGGAAGCATCCATGAAGTTTGTGACTTTCCACCTGGAGGTGTAGAGAAACTGCAGAAGTTTTTTCTCTCTCCCATTCATTCCTAAGGGGAAAGAGCCACAAACACGTTTCTAGACTCCAGTGCCCTGAGGAGAGCTGCTTGTTTCTACTGCATGAATTGTGTTTCTACGTGTGAGTTCTTAATGCAGAAGAGCCACTTAAGCTCCAGCTTTTTGGGAAGCAGGGCACTCCAATTCCTGTTCCTGTACAAAGCGCAACACAGAACACTGGCTAAAACTTCACTTTTATAACTAAAGTACTTCACAGTTCCGCATTGTGAAAATAGCAGCAATTCATTCAGTCTCCTAAGAGAAAGTATCCCTGATGTTTGTGACTTTCTGGCTGGAGGTGCAGAGAAACTGCAGAAGATTTTTCTCTCTCCCATTCATTCCTAAGGGGAAAGAGCCACAAACACGTTTGTAGACTGCAGTGCCCTGAGGAGAGCTGCTTGTTTCTACTGCATGATTTGTGTTTCTAAGCATGATTTCTTAATCCAGTAAAGCCAGCTGAGGTCCAGATTCTTTGGGAAGCTCGGCAATCCAAATCCTATTCCTGTAAAAAGTGCAAAACAGTACTCGGGCTAAAGCGTCACTCTTTTAACTAAAGTACTTCACAGATCTGCGCTGTGAAAAGAGTGGCAAATCATTCAGTCTCCTCAGACAAATCATCCATGCAGTCGGTTGCTTTTCATCTGGAAGTGCAGAAAAACTGCAAAAGGTTGTTCTCTCACCCATTCTTTCCTATGGTCAAAGAGCCACAAACTATTTGCAGACTCCCATGCCCTGAGGAGAGCTCCTTGTTTGTACTGCATCATTTGTGTTTCTATGTGTGAGTTCTTAATGGAGAAGGGACAGCTAAGCTCCAGCCTCTTTGCGAAGCAGGACACTCCAATGCCTGTTCCTGTGTATGGAGAAACAGAGTACTTTCCTAAAACGTCACTTTTGTATCTAAAGTACTTCACAGTTCCTCTCTGTGAAAAGAGTGGCAAATCATTCAGTCTCCTAAGAGAAAGCATCCTTGAGTTTGGTGACTTTCCACCTGCATGTGCAGAGAAACTGGACATGGATGTTCACTCTTCTATTCATTACTATGGTCAAAGAGCCAACAACACATTTCTAGATTCCATTGCCCTAAAGAGAGCTGCCTGTTTCTACCACATGTTTGTGTTCATGAGTGTGAGTTCTTAATGCAGAAGAGCCAGGTAAGCTCCAGCTTCTTAGGGTGCAGGGCACTCCAATGCCTCTTCCTGTATACGGAACAAAACAGAACTCTCCTAAAATGTCACTTTTGTAAGTAATGTACTTCACAGTTGCGTGCTGTGAAAAGAGTGTCAAATCATTCAGTCTCCTAAGAGAAAGTATCCGTGAAGGTGGTGTCTTTCCACATGGAGGTGCTGAGAAACGTCAGAAGGATGATCTCTACCCTTTCATTCCTATGGAAAACGAACCACAAACTCGTTTCTAGTCTCCCGTGAACTGAGGAGAGCTGCTTCTTTCTATGGCATGATTTGACTTTCTAAGTGTGAGTTCTTAAAGGAGAAGATCCAGCTAAGATTCAGCTTCATTGGGATGCAGGGCACAACAATGCCTTTTCCTGTATACGGCGCAACACAGAACTCTCATAAAATGTCACTTTTGTGACTAAAGTACTTCACAGTTCCACACTGTGTAAAGAGTGGCAAATCATTCAGTCTCCTAAGAGAAAGCATCTGTGAAGTTGGTCACTTTCCAGCTGTAGGTGCAGAGAAACTGCAGAAGGTTGTTCTCTCTCCCATTCATTCCTAAGGGCAAAGAGCCACAAACTCTTTTCTAGACTCCAGTGACCTGGGGAAGCTGCTTCTTTGTTCTACATGATTTCAGTTTCTAAGTGTGAGTTCTTAATGTGGAAGATCCAGCTAAACTCCAGCTTCTTTGGGAAGCTGGGCACTCCAATGCCTGTTGCTGTGTGCAGCACAACACAAAACTCTGTCTAAAACTGCACTTTTGCAACTAAAGTACTTCACAGTTCCGTACTGCGAAAAGAGTGGCAAATCATTCAGTCTCCTAAGAGAAAGCACCCGTGAAGTTGGTGACTTAACAGATGGAAGTGATGAAAAACTGCAGAAGGTTGTTTTCTCTCCCATTTATTCCTAAGGGCAAAGAGCCACAAACATGTTTCTAGACTCCAGTGCCCTGAGGAGAGCTGCTTCTTCCTTCTGAATGATTTGTGTTTCTAAGTGTGAGTTGTTAATGCAGAAGAGCCAGCTAAGTTCCAGTTTCTATGTGATGCAGTTCACTCCAGTGCCTCTTCCTGTATACGGCACAACACAGACCTCTGGCTAAAACTTCACTTTTGTTTCTAAAGTATTTCACAGTTTGACATTGTGAAATGAGTGCCAATCATTCAGCCTCCTAATAGAATGCATCTGTGAAGTCGGAGACTTTCCAGCTGGAAGTGCAGAGAAACCATTAGGATGTTCTCTCTCCCATTCTTTCCTATGGACAAAGAGAGATAAACACGTTTCTAGACTCCAGTGCTCTGAGGAGAGCGGCTTGTTTGTGTCCTAAGATTTTTTTTTTCTAAGTGTGAGTTCTTAATAACAGAAGAGCCAGCTAACCTCCAGGTGCTTAGGGTAACAGGGCACTCCACTGCCTGTGTCTGTATATGACGCAACACAGAACTCTGGCTAAAACGTCACATTTGTAATTAAAGAAATTCACAGGTCCATGCTGTGAAAAGTGGCAAATCATACAGTACCTAAGAAAAGCATACGTGACGTTGGCGACTTTAAACCTGCAGATGCAAAGAAACTGCAGTATGATGTTCTCTACCCTTTCATTTCTATGGGAAAAACCATATACACGTTTCTACACTCCAGTGACCTGTGGAGAACTGCTTCTTTCTACTGCATGATTTGAGATTCTAAGTGTGAGTTCTTAATGCAGAAGAGCCAGTTTAGCTCCAGCTTCTTTCGGAAGAAGGGCATTCCAATGTCGGTTCATGTATATGTACCAACACAGAACTCTGGATAAAACGTCACTTTTGTAACTAAATTAGTTCAAAATTCTTCACTGTGAAAAGAGTAGAAAATCATACAGTCTCCTAAGAGAAAGCATCCGTGTACGTGGTGACTTTCCAAATGGAGGTGCACAGAAACTGCAGAATGTTGCTTTCTACACTTTCATTCCTATGGGCAAAAAACCACAAACTCGTTTCTAGACTCCAGTACCCTGAGGAGAGCTGCTTCTTTCCACAGCATGATTTGAATTTCCAGATGTGAGTTCTTAATGCAGAAGAGCCAGTTAAACTCCAG
This sequence comes from Octodon degus, assembly GCF_000260255.1. NCBI lineage: Eukaryota > Metazoa > Chordata > Mammalia > Rodentia > Octodontidae > Octodon > Octodon degus. The sequence continues at coordinate 59,151 of NW_004525074.1, forward strand.
CTTCTTTGGGAAGGAGGGCACTCGAATGCCTGTTGGTCTATACGGCGCAACTCAGAACTCTGGCTAAAACCTCACATTTGTAACTAAAGTACTTCACAGTTCTGAGCTATGAAATGAGTGGCAAATCATTCAGTCTCCTAAGAGAAAGCATCCGGGAAGTTGGTAACTTTGCAGCCGGAGATGCAGAGAAACTTCAGATGGTTGTTCTCTCTCCTATTCCTTCCTATGTGCAAACACCCACAAACACCTTTCTAGACTTCAGTTCCCTGATGACAGAAGATTCTTTCTACTGCATGTTTTCTGTTTCCAAATGTGAGTTCTGAGTGCAGAAGAGCCAGGTAAGCTCCAGCTTCTTTGGGAAGTGGGGCACTCCGATGCCTGTACCTGTATATGGCGCAACACACAACTCTGGCTAAAACGTCACTTTTTTAACTAAAGAATTTCACAGTTCCGAGCTGTGTAAACAGAGTCAGATCATTGAGTCTCCTAGGAGAAAGCATCGGTGTAGTAGGTGAATTTCCACCTGCAGGTGCATAAAAGCTGCAGATGGTTGTTCTCTTTCCTATTCATTTCTAAGGGCAAAGAGCCACAATCACGTTTCTAGACTCCAGTGCCCTGAGGAGAGCTGCTTGTTTCTACTGCATGATTTGTGTTTCTAAGTGTGAGTTCTTAAGGCAGAACAGCCAGCTGAGCTCCAGCTTCTTTGGGAAGCACGGCACTCCAATGCCTGTTCCTGTATACAGCACAACACAGAACTCTCCTAAAACTTCACTTTTGTGACTAAAGTACTTCAGAGTTCTGCGCTGTGAAAAGTCTGGCAAATCATTCAGTCTCCTAAGAGAATGCATCCATCAGGGTGGTGTCTTTCCAGCTGGAGGTGCAGAGAACCTGCAGAATATTCTAATCAACCCTTTAATACCTATAGACAAAGATGCACAAACACATTTCTAGAATCCAGTGCCCTGAGGAGAGCTGCTTATTTCTACTGCATGATTTGAGTTTCTAAGTGTGTGTTCTTAATGCAGAAGAGCCAGTTAAGCTCCAGCTTCTTTGGGAAGAAGGGCACTCCAATGCCGGTTCCTGTGTATGGCGCAACACAGAATTCTGGCTAAAACCTCACTTTTGTAAATTAAGTCTTTCTCTGTTGCGCATTGTGAAGAGAGTGGCAAAATTTTCAGTCTCCTAAGAGAATGCATCCCTGAAGATTGTGATTTTCCAGCTGGAGATGCAGAGAACCTGCAGATTTTTGTTCTCTCTCCTATTCATTCCTATAGGCAAAGAGCCACAAACACGTTTCTAGAATCCAGTGCCCTGAAGACAGCTGCATGTTTCTACCATATGATTTGTGTTTCTAAGTGTGAGTTCTTAATGCAATAGAGGCAGCTAAGCTCTTGTTTCTTTGGGATGCATGGCAATGCAATGCCTGTTCCTGTATACAGCACAACACAGAACCCTCCTAAAACGACACTTTTGTGACTAAAGTACTTCACAGTTCCACACTGTTGAAAGAGTGGTAAATCATTCAGTCTCCTAAGAGAAAGCACCCATGAAGTTGGTGACTTTCTAGCTGGAGGTGCAGAGAAACTGCAGAAGGTTGTTCTCTCTCCCATTCATTTCTAAGAGCAAGAGCCACAAACACTTTTCTAGACTCCAGTACCCTAGGGAGAGCCGCTTTTTGTTCCACATGATTTCCGTGTCTAAGTGTGTGTTCTCAATGTGGAAGAGCTAGCTAAACTCCAGATTTTTTGGGAAGCTGGGTACTCCAATGCCTGTTGCTGTGTGCAGTGCAACACAAAACTCTGTCAAAAACTGCACTTTTGCAACTAAAGTACTTCACAGTTCCGCGCTCTGGAAAGAGTGGCAAATCATTCGGTCTACTAAGAGAAAGCACCTGTGAAGTTGGTGACTTTACAGATGGAAGTGAAATGAAACAGTAGAAGGTTGTTTTCTCTCCAATTCATTCCTAAGGACAAAGAGCCACAAACATGTTTCTAGACTCCAGTGTCCTAAGGAGAGCTGCTTCCTCCTTCTGCATGATTTGTGTTTCTAAGAGTGAGTTCTTAATGCAGAACAGCCAGCTAAGTTCCAGTTTCTATGGGATGCAGTTCACTCTAATACCTCCTGCTATTATACGGCACACACAGAACTCTGGCTAAAACGTCACTTTTGTATCTAAAGTATTTCACAGTTTGGCGGTGTGAAAGGAGTGCCAATCATTCAGTCTCCTAATAGAAAGCATCTGTGAAGTTGGAGACTTTCCAGCTGGAATTGCAGAGAAACTACAGAAGGATGTTCTCTCTCTCTTTCTTTGCTATGAACAAAGAGAGATAAACACGTTTCTAGACTCCAGTGCTCTGAGGAGAGCTGCTTGTTTGTGCTGTAAGATTTTTTTTCTAAGTGTGAGTTCTTAATGCAGAAAAGTCTGCTAAGCTCCAGGTTCTTAAGGTAACATGGCACTCCAGTGCCGGTGTCTGTATATGGCGCAACACAGAACTCTGGCTAAAACGCTACATTTGTAATTAAAGAAATTCACAGTTCTGCACTGTGAAAAATTGGCAAATCATACAGTACCTACGAGAAAGCATCCGTGAAGTTGGTGACTTTCCAGCTGGAGGTGGAGAGAAACTGCAGTATGTTGTTCTCTAACCATTCATTTCTATGGGCAAAGAACCACATACACGTTTCTACACTCCAGTGCCCTGTGGCGAACTGCTTTTTTCTACTGCATGAGTTGAGTTTCTAAGTGTGAGTTCTTAATGCCGAAGAGCCAGTTAAGCTCCAGCTTCTTTGGGAAGAAGGGCATTCCAATGTCTGTTCATCTGTATGTCCCAACACAGAACTCTGGCTAAAACGTCACTTTTGTAACTAAATTACTTCAAAGTTCTTCACTGTGAAAAGAGTGGCAAATCATACAGTCTCCCAAGAGAAAGCATCCATGTAGGTGGTGACTTTACAACTGGAAATTCAGAGAAACTGCAGAATGATGTTCTCTACAATTTCATTCCTATGGGCAAAGAGCCACAAACACGTTTCTAGACTCCAGTGCCCTGAGGAGAGCTGCTTCTTTCTACAGCATGATTTGAATTTCTAAGTGTGAGTTCTTAATGCTGAAGAGGCAGTTTAACTCCAGCTTCTTTAGGAAGCAGGGCACTCGAATGCCTGTTCCTCTATATGGCGCAACTCAGAACTCTGGCTAAAACATCACATTTGTAACTAAATTACTTCACAGTTCTGTGCTATGAAATGAGTGGCAAATCATTCAGTCTCCTAAGAGAAAGCTTCCGTGAAGGTGGTAAATTTTCAGCCAGAGGTGCAGAGAAACTTCAGATGGTTGTTCTCTCTCCTATTCCTTCCTATGTGGAAACAGTCACAAACACATTTCTAGACTTCAGTTCCCTGATGACAGAAGACTCTTTCTTCCTCTTGATTTGTGTTTCTAAATGTGAGTTCTTAATGCAGAATAGCCAGCTAAGCTCGAGCTTCTATGGGAAGCGGGGCACTCCAATACCTGTTCCTGTATATGGCGCAGCACACAACTCTGGCTAAAACGTCACTTTTGTAACTAAAGAATTTTACATTTCCGAGCTGTGAAAACAGAGTCAATACATTTAGTCTCCGACGAAAAAGCATCGGTGTAGTAGGTGACTTTCTAGCTGGATGTGCAGAGAACCTTCAGATGATTGTTCTCTCTACTATTCATTTCTAAAGACAAAGAGCCACAAACACATTTCTAGACTCCAGTGCAATGAGCAGAGCTGCATCTTTCTACATCATGATTTGTGTTTGTACGTGAGTTATTATGGCAGAACAGCCAGCTGAATCCAGCTTCTTTTGGAAGCAGGGTACTCCAGTGTCTATTCCTGTATACGGCGCAACACAGAACTCTCCTAAAACGTCGCTTTTGTGAATAAAGTACTTCACAGTTCCACGCTGTGAAAAGACTGGCAAATTATTCAGTCTCCTAAGAGAAAGCATCCGTGAAGTTGGTGACTATCCATGTAGAGGCGCATTGAATCTGGAGAAGGTTGTTCTCTTTCCTATTCCTTCCTATGGGCAAAGACCCACAAACTCATTTCTAGACTTCAGTTCCCTGAGGAGAATAGAGTGTTTCTACCGCATCATATGTGTTTCTTAATGTGAGTTCTTAATGCAGAATTGCCAGCTAAGCTCCAGCTTCTTTGGGAGGCAGGGCACTCCACTGCCTGCTCCTGTGAATGTCGGAACACAGAAATCTGGCTCAAATGTCACCTTTGTAACTAAAGTACTTCACAGTTCTGCACTGTGAAAGAGTGGCAAATCATAGAGTCTCCTAAGAGAAAGCATCCACCAGGGTGGTGACTTTCCAGCTGGAGGTGCAGAGAACCTGCAGAATATTGTAATCAACCTTTTAATATCTATGGACAAAGATGCACAAACACATTGCTAGAATCCAGTGCCCTGAGGAGAGTTGCTTATTTCTACTGCATGATAGGAGTTTCTAAGTGTGATTTCTTAATGCAGAAGAGCCAGTTAAGCTCCAGCTTCTTTGGGAAGAAGGGCACTCCAATGCCAGTTCCTGTATATGGTGCAACACAGAATTCTGGCTAAAACCTCACTTTTGTAAATTAAGTCTTTCTCCGTTGCGCATTGTGAAGAGAGTGGCAAAATTTTTAGTCTCCTAAGAGAATGCATCCCAGAAGTTTGTGATTTTGCAGCTGGAAATGCAGAGAACCTGCAGATTTTTGTTCTCTCTCCTATTCATTCCTATAGGCAAAGAGCTACAAACACGTTTCTAGACTCCAGTGCCGTGAGGAGAGCTACATGTTTCTACCATATGATTTGTGTTTCTAAGTGTGAGTTCTTAATGCAATAGAGCCAGGTAAGCTCCTTCTTCTTTGGGATGCATGGCACTGCAATGCCTGTTCCTGTATGCGGCACAAAATAGAACCCTCCTAAAATGACACTTTTGTGACTAAAGTACTTCACAGTTCCACACTGTTGAAAGAGTGGCAAATCATTCATTCTCCTAAGAGAATCCATCCGTGAAGATGGTAACTTTGCAGCCGGAGATGCAGAGATACTTCAGATGGTTGTTCTCTCTCCTATTCCCTAATATGTGGAAACAGCCACAAACACATTTCTCGACTTCAGTTCCCTGACAAGAGAAGTCTCTTTCTACCACATGATTTGTGTTTCTAAATGTGAGTTGTTAATGCAGAAGAGCCAGCTATGCTCCACCTTCTTTGGAAGTGGGGCACTCCAATGCCTGTTCTTCTATATGGCGCAACACACAACTCTGGCTAAAATGTCACTTTTGTAACTAAAGAATTTCACAGTTCTGAGCTGTGAAAAGAGTCAGATCGTTCAGTCTCCTACAAGAAAGCATTGGTGTAGTAGGTGACTTTCCAGCTGGAGGTGCAGAGAACCTGCAGATTGTTGTTCTCTCTCCTATCCATTTCTAAGGGCAAAGAGCCACAAAGTGGTTTCTAGATTCCAGTGACCTGAGGAGAGCTGCATCTTTCTATATCATGATTTCTGTTTTCTTAAGGGGAAACAGACAGCTGAGCTCCACCTTCTTTGGGAAGCAGGGCACTCCAAAGCCAGTTCCTGTATAAGGCGCAACACGGAACTCTCCTAAAACATCACTTTGCTAACTAAAGTACTTCACAGTTCCGCGCAGTTAAAAGTGGGAAATCATTCAGTCTCCTAAGGGAAAGCATCCATGTAGTTGTTGATTTTTCAGCCTGAGGTGCAGAGAAATTACACAAGGTTGTTCTCTCTCCCATTCATTCCTAAGGACAAAGAGCCACAAACACGTCTCTAGACTCCAGTGACCTGAGGAGAGCTGTCGGTTTCTACCACATGATTTGTTTTACTAAGCGTGAGTTCTTAATGCAGAAGTGCAAGCTAAGCTCCAGCTTCTTATGAAGCATTTCACTTCAATGCTTGTTCCTGTATATGTCGCAAAACAGATCTCTGGTTAAAATGTCACTTTTGTAACTGAAGTACTTCACAGTTACGTGCTGTGAAAATAGAGTCAAATCATTCAGTCTTCTAAAAGAAAGCATCCGAGACTTCGGTGACTTTCCAGATGGAGGAGCAGAAAAACTGCAGAAGGTTGTTCTCTCTCCCAGTTATTCCTAAGGGCAGAGAGACACAAACATGTTTGTAAAATCCAGTGCCCTGAGGAGAGCTGCTTTTTTGTACTGCATGATTTGTATTTCTAAGTGTGAGTTCTTAATGCAGAAAAGCCAGCGAACCTCCAGCTTTTTGCGAAGCAGGGCATTGCAATGACTGTTCCTGTACACAGCGCAAGAAAGAACTCTTCCTAAAACGTAACATTTGTAATTAAAGTACTTTCCATTTCCGCGCTGTGAATAGAATGAAAAATCATTCAGTCTCCTAAGAGAAAGCATCCGTGATTTTCTGACTTTCCGGCTGAAGGTGCAGAGAACCTGCAGAAGGTGGTTCTCTCTCCCATTCATTCCTATGATCAAAGAGCCACAAACACGTTTCCAGAATCCAGTGCCCTGAGGAGAGCTGCTTATTTCTAGTACAAGATTTCTGTTTCTAAGTGTGAGTTCTTAATGCAGAGGAGCCAGCTAAGCTCCACCTTCTTTGTGAAGCAGGGCACTCCAATGCCTGTTCCTCTATACAGCGCAACACAGAACTTTGGTTAAAACCTCACTTTTGTAACTAAAGTACTTCACTATTCCGTGCTGTAAAAGGAGTGGGAAATCATTCGGTCTCCTAAGCGAAAGCATCTGTGAAGTTTGTGACTTTCCACCAGGAGGTGCAGGGAAATTGCAGAAGGTTGTTCTCTCTCCCATTCATTCCTTTGGGAAAAGACACACAAACATGTTTCTAGAATCCAGGGCCCTGAAGAGATCTGCTTTTTTCTAGCGCATGATTTGTGTTTCTAAGTGTGAGTTCTTAATCCAGAAGAGCCAGCTAACATCCAGGTTCGTTGGGAAGCAGCGCACTCCAATGCCTCTTCCTCTTTACAGCACACCATACAGCAATGGGTAAATCGCTCCTGTGGTAATTAAAGTACTTCCCAGTTCCTTGCTGTGAATACACTGGGAAATCACTCCATCTGCTAAGAGAAATTATCCGTGAAGTTTGGGACATTCCAGATGGAGGTTCACAGAAAAGGCATAAGGTTATTCTATCTAACATTTAATCCTATGGACAAAGAGCCTCAAACACATTTCTAGACTTCAGTGCCTTGAGGAGAGCTGCTTGTTTCTAGTGCATGATTTGTGTTTCTACATGTGAGTTCTTAATGCAGACGAGCAAGCTATGCTTCAGTTGCTTTGGGAACCACGCAACTCCAATGCCTGATCCTGTACACAGCGCAACACAGACCTCTGGCTAAAACATCACTTTTGTAACAAAGTAATTCCTTGTTCCATGCTGTGAAAAGAGTGGCAAATCACTTAGGCTCCTAAGAGAAAACGTCTGTGAATTTGTGACTTTCCAGCTGGATGTGCAGAGAATCTGCTGAATGTTGTCCTCTCTTCCTTTCTTTCCTATGGGCAAGAGCCAGAAATACGTTTCTGGATTCCAGTGCCCTGAAGAGAGCTATTTGTTTCTACTGCATGATTTGTGTTTCTAAGTTTGAGTTATTAATGCAGAAGTGCCAGCTAAGCTCGCGCTTCTTTGGGAAGCAGCGCACTCCAATGCCTCTTCTCCTTTACAGTGCAACACAGAACTCTGGCTAAAACGTCACTTTTGTAACTAAAGTACATCACAGTTCCGCACTGTAAAGAGTGACCAATCATTCAGTCTCCTAAGAGAAAGCATCCGTGAAGTTTGCGACTTTCCAGCTATAGGTACAGAGAACCTGCAGTACATTGTTCTCCTTAACATTCATTTCTATGGGCAAAGAGCCACAAACACTTTTGTAGATTCCAGTGCCCTGAGGAGAGCTGCTTGTTTCTACTGCATGATTTGTGTTTCTAAGAATGAGTTCTTAATGCAGAAGAGCCAGTAAGCTCCAGCTTCTTTAGGAAGAAGGGCACTCCAATGCCTGTTCCTGTATACAGCGCAACGCTGAACTCTGGTAAAAACGTCTCTTTTGTACATAAAGTTTTAGGGTTAGGGTTAGGGTTAGAGTTAGGGTAAGGATTAGTTTTTCGGTTAGTGTTAGTATTAGGTTTAGAGTTAGTGTTAAATCTTTTCTAAATTCTGTGTGTGAAAAGAGTGGCAAATCCTTCAGTCTCCTAAGAGTATTCATCCGTGAATTTTGTGATTTTCCAGCAGGAGGTGCGGAGAAACTGCAGAAGATTGTTCTCTCTCTCATTCATTCCTATGGGCAAAGAGAAACAAATACGTTACTAGACTCCATTGCCCTGAGGAGAACTGATTCTTTCTACTGCATGATTTTTGTTTCTAAGTGTGAGTACTTAACGCAGAAGGTGTAGCTAAGCTCCAGCTGCTTTGGGAAGCAGGGCACTCCAATGCCTTTTCCTGTACACTGGGCAACAGAGACCTCTGGCTAAATCTTCACTTTTGTAACTGAAGTTCTTCACAGTTTCTAGCTGGGAAAAGAGGGAAAATTCATTCCATCTCCTAAGAGAAACCATCCGTAAAGTTTGTGACTTTCCAGCTGGATGTGCAGAGAAACTGCAGTAGGTTGTTCTCTGTCCCATTCTTTCCTATGGGCAAAGAACCACATACATGTTTCTAGAATCCAGTGACCTGAGGAGAGCTGCTTGTTTCTACTGCATAATTTGTGTTTCTACGTGTGAGTTCTTAATGCAGAAGAGCTAGCTAAGCTCCAGCTTTTTGGGAAACAAGGCACTCCAATGCCTGTTCTTGTATACTGTGCAACACTGAAATCTGGCTAAAACGTCACTTTTGTTACTAAAGTATTTCACAGTTCTGTGCTGTGATAGGAGTGGAAAATCAGTCTCCTAAGAGAAAGCATCCATGAAATTTGTGGCTTTCCACCTGGTGGTGCAGAGAAACTGCAGTAGTTAGTTCTCTGTCCCATTCATTCCTAAGGGCAAAGAGCCAAAAACAAGTTTGTACACTCCAGTGCCCTGAGGAGAGCTGCTTCTTTCTACTGCATGATTTGTGCTTCTTAGTGTGAGTTCTTAATGCAGAACAGGCAGCTAAGCTCCAGCTCCTTTGCGAAGCAGGGCACTCCAATGCCTGTTCCTCTTTATGTCACAAAAAGAACTCTGCATAAAACGTCACTTTTGTAACTAAAGTACTACACAGTTCCACGCTGGGAAAAGAGTGACAAATAATTCAGTCTCCTAAGAGAAAGCATCTGTGAATTTTGTCACTTTCTAGCTGGAGGTCCCAAGAAACTAAAGAAAGTTGTTCTCTCTCAAATTCATTCCTATGTGCAAAGAACCACAAACACTCTTCTAGAATCCAGTGCCCTGAGAAGACCTGCTTGTTTCTACTGTATGATTTGTTTTCCCAAGTGTGAGTTCTTAATGCAGAAGAAGCAGCTAAGCTCAGCTTCTTTGGGAAGCAGGGCACTCCATTGCCTGTCCCTGTAGACAGTGCAAAATAGAACTCTGACTGAAACATCACTTTTGTAACTAAAGTACTTCAGAATTCCATGCTGTGAAAATTGTGGCTAATCATTCAGTCTCCTAAGAGAAAGCATCCAAGAATTTTGTGACTTTCAATCTGGAGGTTCAGAGAAAGTATAGAATGTATTTCTCTCTCCCATTCATACCTATGGACCAAGAACCGTACATGTTTCTAGACACCAGTCTCCTGAGGAGAGCTACCTGTTTCTAAATCATGATTACTGTTTCGAAGTGTGAGTTCTCAATGCATAAGACCCAGCTAAGCTCCAGCTTCTTTGGGAAGCAGGGCACTCCAATGCCTGTTCCTGAATACAGCGCTACAAAGAACTCTGGCTAAAGCTTAAGTTTTCTAACTAAAGTTCTTCACAGTTCCGCGATGTGAACAGAGGGAAATCATACTGTCTCCTAAGAGAAAGCATCCTTAAATTTTGTGACTTTCCAGCTGGACGTGCAGAGAAACTGGCGAAGGTTTTTCCTTTCTCCCATTCATTCCTAAGGGCAAAGAAAAATGAACACGTTATTAGACTCCACTGCCAGGAGAGGTGGTGGTTTTGACTGCACGATTTGTGTTTCTAAGTGTGAGATCATAATGCTGATGAGCCAGCTAAGCTCCAGCTTCTTTGGAAGAAGGGCACTCCGAAGCCTGTTCCTGTATACAGCGCAACATAGAACTCTGATTAAAACTTCACATTTCTAACTGAAGTACTTCACAGTTCCGCACTGTGAGAAGAATGGCAAATCATTCAGTCTCCTAAGAGAAAGCATGCGAGAAGTTTGTGACTTTCAAGCTGGAGGTGCAGAGAAAGTATAGAATGTAATTCTCTCTCCCTTTCATACTTATGGACCAAGAACCACAAACATGTTTCTAGACACCAGTCTCCTGAGGAGAGCTGCCTGATTCTAAAGCATGATTTGTGTTTCAAAGTGTGAGTTCTCAATGCATAAGATACAGCTAAGCTCCAGCTTCTTTGGGAAGCAGGGCACTCCAATGCCTGTTCCTGTATACAGCGCAACGGAGAACTCTTTTTAGAACTTCACTTTTGTAACTAAAGTACTTCACAGTTCCATGCTGTGAAAAGAGGGGCAAATCATTCAGTCTGCTAAGAGGATGCATCTGTGAAGTATGTGACCTTCCAGCTGGAGGTGCAGGGAATCTGCAGAAGGTTGTTCTCTCTCCATTTCATTTATATGGGCAAAGACATACAAACACGTTACTAGAGTCCAGTGCCCTGAGGAGAGCTGCTTGTTTCTACTGCATGCTTTACATTCCTAAGTGAGAGTTCTTAATGCAGAAGACTCAGCTAAGCTCCAGGTTCTTTGGGAAAGAGGGAACTCCAATTGCTGTTGCTCTTTACAGCACAAAACAGAACTCTGGCTAAAACTTTACTTTTGTAACTAAAGTACTGCACAGTTGCACGCTGTGAAAAGAGTGGCAAATCATTCAGTCTCCTAAGAGAAAGCATCCATGAAGTTTGTGACTTTCCAGCTGGAGGTGCAGAGAAACTGCAGAAGGTTTATTTCTCTCCCATTCATTCCTATGGTCAAAGAGCCACAAACACGTTTCTAGACTCCAGTGCCCTGAGGAGAGCTTCTTGTTTCTACTGCATGATTTCTGTTTCTAAGTGTGAGTTCTTAATGCAGAAGAATCAGCCAAGCTCCAGATTCTTTGGGAAGCAGGGCACTCCAATGTCTGTTCCTTTTTACAGTGTAACACAGAACTCTGGCTAATACGTCACTTTGATACTAAAGTACTTCAATGTTCCGCACTGTGAAAAGAGTGGCAATTCATTCAGTCTCCTAAATGAAAGCATCTGTGAAGTTTGTGACTTTGCCGCTGGTGGGCAGGGAAACTGCAGAAGGTTGTTTTCTGGAACATTCAATCCTATAGGTAAAGAGACACAAACACATTTCTAGACTTCAGTATCCACAGTAGAGATGCTTGATTCTACTGCATAATTTGTGTTTCTAAATGTGACTTCGTAATGCAGAAGAGCCAGGTAAACTCCAGCTTCTTTGGGAAGCAGGGCACTCCAATGCCTGTTCCTGTATACAGCACAACACAGAACACTGGCTAAAACGTCTCTTTTGAATCTAAAGTACTTCACAGTTCTGAACTGTGAAAAGAGTGGCAAATCATTCAGACTCCTTAGAGAAAGCATCCACGAATTTTGTGACTTTCAAATCGGAGGTGCAGAGAAACTGCAGAAGGTTGTTCTCTCTCCCATTCATTCATATTGGTAAAGACCCACACACACGTTTCTAAACACTAGTGCCCTGAGGAGAGCCGCTTGTTTCTACAGCATGAATTGTGTTTCTAAGTGTGAATTCTTAATGCAGAAAAGCCAGGTAAGCTTCAGAGTCTTTGGGAAGCAGAGCAATCCAATGCCTCTTCCTGTATACAGCAGAACACAGAACTCTGGCTAAAACGTCAGTTTTGTAACTACAGTACTACACTGCTCCACTCTGTGAAAAGCATGGCAAATCATTCAGTCTCCTAAGAGAAAACATCCCTGAAGTTTAGGACTTTCATTCTGGAGGGGCTGAGTAAGTGCAGAAGTCTGTTCTCTCTCACGTTCTTTTATTTGGGCAAAGAGCCACAAACAAATTTCTGGACGCCAGTGCCCAGAGTAGAGCTTCTTGATTCTTCTGTATGCTTTGTGTTTCTAAGTGTGAGTTCTTAATGCAGAAGATCCAGCTAAGCTCCAGGTTCTTTGGGAATAAAGGCACTGAAATGCCTGTTCCTCTTACAGTGCAAAAGGGAACACTGTCTAAAATGTCACTTTTGAAAATAAAGTTCTTCACAGTTCCGCGCTGTTCAAAGAGTGGAAAATGATTCAGTATCCTAAGAAAAAGCGTCCATGAAGTTTGTGACTTTCTAATAGGAGGGGCAGAGAAACTGCAGAAGGTTGTTGTCTCTGCCATGCATTCCTAAGGGCAAAGAGCCACAAACTCGTTTCTAGAATCCAGTGCTCTTAGGAGAATGGCTTGTATATTTGGCATAAATTGTGTTTCTAATTGTGAGTTCTTAATTCACAAGAGCCAGCTAATCTCCAGCTTCTTTGAGAATAAGGGAACTCCAAAGCCTGTTCTTGTATATGGCTCAACAGAGAATTCTGGCTAAAAGGTCAATATTGTGAATAAAGAACTTCACTGTTCCACTGTGCAAAAAGAGTGGCAATTCATTCAGGCTTCTAAGAGAAAGCATCGGTGAGCTTTGTGACTTTCAATCTGGAGATGCCGAGAAAGTGAATGTTTTTCTCTCTACAATTCATTCCTATGGGAAAAGAGCCACATATGCGTATCTAGACTCCAGTGCCTTGTGGAGAGCTGTTTGTTTCTGCTGCATGATTTTTGTTCCTAAGTGTAAGCTCTTAAGGCCGAAGAGCAAGCTAAGCTCCAGCTTCTTTGGGCAGCAGGGCACTCCAATGTCTGCTCCTCTTTACAGTGCAACACAGAAATGGGGATAAAACATCACTATTATAACTAAAGTACTTCACTGTTAATTGTTGTGAAAAGACTGGCAAATCATTTAGTCTCCTATGAGAAAGCATCCGTGAAATTTGTGACTTCCAGCTAGAGTTGCAGAAAACTGCAGAAGGTTGTTCTCTCTTCCATTCATTCATATGGGCAAAGAGCCACAAACACATTTCTACACTCCAGTGGCCTGAGGAGAGCTGCTTGTTTCTACTGCATGATTTGTGTTTCTAAGTGAGCATAATTAATACAGAAGAGCCAGCTAAGCTCCAGCTTTTTTGGGAAGCAGTCCACTCCAATGCATGTTCCAGTATACAGCACAACACAGAACTCAGGCTAAAATGTCACTTTTGTAACTAAAGTATGTCAGAGTTCCACGCTGTGAATTGAGTGGGAATTCATTCAGTCTAGTAAGAGAAAGGACCCGTGAAGTTTGTGAGTTTCTAGTTGGAGTTGCAGAGAAATTGCAGAAGGTTGTTCTACCTCCCATTCATTCCTCTGGGGAAAGAGCCACAAACAGGTTTCTGTACTCCAGTGCCCTCAGGAGAGCTGCTTGTTTCAACTCCATGAATTGTGTTTCTAATTGTGACTTCTTAATAAAGAAGGGCCAGCTAAGTTCAAGCTTCTTTGGGAAGCAATCCACTCCAAAGCCTTTTCCACTTTACAGCGCAATACAGAACTCTGGCTAAAACGTCACTTTTGTATCTAAAGTAATTCACAGGTCCGCGCTTTGAGAAGAGAGGCAAATCATTCAGTCTAATAGGAGAAAGCATCTGTGATGTTTGTGATTTTGCAGCTAGATGTGCAGAGAAACTGCAGAAGTTTGTTCTCTCTCCCATTCATTCCTACTGACAAAGAGCCACAAACACGTTTCTAGACACCAGTACCGCGAAGAGATCTGCTTGTTTCTACTACATGATGTCTGTTTCTAAGTGTGAGTTCTTAGTGCAGAAGAGCCAGCGCAACTCCAGCTTCTTTGGGAAGCAGGGCACCCCAATGCCTGTTCCTGTATACAGCGCATCCTAGAACTCTGGCTAAAGTTTCTCTTTTTTAACTAATGTATTTCACAGTTTCACTCTGTGAAAAGAGGGGCAAGTCATTTAGTCTCCTAAGAGAAAGCACCCGTGAAGTTTGTGACTTTCCACCTGGAGGTGCAGAGAAACTGCAGAAGTTTGTGCTCTGTCTCATTTATTACTGTAGGCAAAGAGGCACAAACACGTTTCTAGACTCCACTGCTTGATGTGATCTGCATGTTTCTAGTGCATGAATTGTTTTTCTAAACGTGAATTCTTAATGCAGACGAGTCAGCTAAGCTCCAGATTCTTTAGGAAGTAGTCCACTCCAATGCCTCTTCCACTTTACAGCGCAACACAGAACTCTGGCTAAAACATCACTTTTGTATCTAATTTATTTCACAGTTCATCGCTGTGAGAAGAGTGGCAAATCACTCAGTCTCCTAAGAGAAAGCAGCCATGAAGTTTGTGACTTCCAGCTAGAAGTGCAGAGAAACGGCAGGAAGTTGTTCTCCCTCCCATTCATTCCTATGTGTAAAGAGCCACAAACATGTTTCCAGACTCCAGTGCCCTGAGGAGAACTGCTGTTTGTACTGCATGATTTTTGTTTCTTAGTGGGAGTACTTAATGCAGAAGAGCCAACTTAACTCCACATTCTTTGAGAAGCAGTCCACTACAATGCCTGTTACTTTTTACAAGGCAAAACAGATCTCTGGATAAAACGTCGCTTTTGTAACTAAAGTACTTCACAGTTTCGCGCTGTGAAAAGAGTGGCAAATCACACAGTCTCCGAAGAGAAAGCATCCGTGAAGTTTCTGACTTTCCAGCGGGAGATGCAGGGAAACTGCAGAAGGTAGTTCTCTCTACCTTTGATTCCTATGGGCAAAGAGCCACAAACACCTTTCTAGATGGCAGTGCCCTGAGGAGAGCTGCTTGTTTGTACTGCATGATTTGTGTTTCTAAGTGTGAGTTCTTAATGCAGAAGAGTCAAATAAGGTCCAGCTTCTTCGCGAAGTAGTACACACCAATGCCTGTTGCTTTTTGCAGCACAACACAGAACTCTCGCTAAAACTTCTCTTTTTTAACAAAAGTACATCACATTTCCGCACTGTGAAAAGAGTGGCAAATCTTTGAGTCTCCTAAGAGAAAGCATCCGTGAAGTTTTGACTTTCTAGCTGGACGTGCAGAAAAACTTTTGAAGGTTATTCTCTCCCCATTCTTTCTTATGGGAAAAGAGCCACAAACACGTTTCTAGACTGCACTGACCTGCAGAGAGCTTCTTGTTTCTACTGCATGACTTGTGTTTCTAGGTGTGAGTTCTTAATGCAGAAGAGCCAGCTAAGTTCCAGCTTCATTGGTAAGCAGTCCAGTCCAATGCCTGTTCCAATTACAGCGCAATACAAAACTCTGGCTAAAATGTCACTTTTGTATCTAAAGTAATTCACAGTTCCACACTATGAGAAGAGTTTCAAACCATTAAGTCTCCTAGGGGAAAGCATCTGTGATGTTTGTGACTTTGCACCTGGAGGTGCAGAGAAGCTGCAGAAGTTTGTTCTCTCACACATTCATTACTAAAGGGAAAGAGCCTAAAACACTTTTCTAGACTCCAGTGCCCTGGGGAGAGATTCTTGTTTCCATTGAATAATTTGTTTCTAATAGTCAGTTGTTAATGCAGAAGAGCCAGCTAAGCTCCAGCTTCTTTAAGAAGCAGGTCCCTCAATGCCTGTTCTTGTATATGGCTCAAAAGAGAAGTCTGGCTAAAACGTTAATTTTGTAAATAAAGAACTTCACAGTTCAGCTATGTGAAAAGAGGGGCAATTCATTCAGTCTCCTAAGAGAAAGCATCGGTGAGGTTTGTGACTTTCATGCTGGGGATTCAGAGAAAGTGCAGGTTTTCCTTCCATTCATTCCATGGGGTAAAGTGCCACATACATGTTTCTAGACTCCAGTGCCCTGACGAGAGCTGCTTGTTTCTGCTGCATGATTTGAGTTCCTAAGGGTGAGCTCTTAAGGTAGAAGTGCCAGCTAAGATCACTCTTCTTTGGGAAGTAGAGCACACTAATGCCAGTTCCTCTTAACAGTGCAACACAGAACTCTGGCTAAAACGCCACATTTGTAAATAAGTTCTTCACAGTTCGGTGCAGTGAAAAGAGGGCCAAATCATTCATTCTCCTAAGAGAAAGCATCCATGATGTTTGTGACTTTGCAGCTGGAGGTGCAGACAAACTGCACAACGTTGTTCTCTCTCACATTCATTCCTATGGGCAAAGAGCAAAAACACGTTGCTAGACTCCAGTGCCCTGAGGAGAGCTGCTTGTTTCTACTGCATGATATCTGTTTCTAAGTGTTAGTTCTTAATGCAGAAGACCCAGCTAAGCTCCAGCATCTTTGGGAAGCAGACCACCTCGATGCATTTTCCTATATAGCGCAACACAGAACTCTGGCTATAACGTCACATTTGTAACTAAATACTTCATAGTTCATCAGTGCAAAAAGAGTGGCAAATCATTCAGTCTCTTAAGAGAAAGCAACTGTGAAGTTTGTGACTTTCCAACTGGTGGTGCAGAGAAAATGCAGAAGGTAATTCTCTCTATCATTCATTCCTAGGAAGAAAGAGCCACAAATATCTTTCTAGACTCCAGTGCACTTAGGGGAGCTGCTTGTTTCTACTGCATGATTTGTGTTTCTAAGTGTCAGCTCTTAATTTAGAAGAGCCAGCTAAGTTCCAGCTTCTTCGGGAAGCAGGGAACTCCAATGCCTATTCGTGTCTGCAGCGCAACACAGAACTCTGGCTAGAATTCCCTTTTCTACCTTAAGTACTTCACAGTTCCGCACTGTGAAAATAGTGTGAAGTCTTTCAGTCTCCTAAGAGAAGGCATCCGTGAAGTTTGTGACTTTCCACCTGGGGGTGCAGAGAAACTGCAGATGGTTGTTCTCCCTCCCATTCATTACTATGGGCAAAGAGCCTCAAACAGGTTTCTAGACTCCAGTGCCCTGAGGAGAGCTGCTAGTTTCTAATGCATGATTTGTGTTTCTCAGTGTGAGTTCTTAATGCAGAACAGCCAGCTAACCTCCAGCTTCTTTGAGAAGTTGGGCAATGCAATGCCTGTTCCTCTATACAGCACAACACACAACTATGGACAAATCGTCACTTTTGTAAATAAAGTACTTCACAATTCCGCGCGGTGAAAAGAGTCGCAAATCATACAGTCTCCTAAGAGAAAGAATCCGTGAAGTTTGTGACTTTCCACCTTGGGGTGCAGAGAAACTGCAGAAGATTGTTCTCCCTCCCATTCATTCCTATGGACAAAGAGCCTCAAACACGTTTCTAGACTCCAGTGAACTGAGGAGAGCTTCTTGTTTCTACTGCATGATTTGTTTCTAATTGTGAGTTCCTAATGTAGAAGACCTACCTAAGCTCGAGCTTCTTTGAGAAGCAGGGCAGTGCAATGCCTTTTACCTTTACAGCACAACAGACAACTCTGGCTAAACTTCAGTTTTTTGACTAAAGTTCATCACAGTTCTGCGCTGTGAAAAGTGTAGCAAATCATTCAGTCTCCTAAGAGAAAGCATCCGAGAAGTTTTTGACTTTCCACCTGGATGTGCATTAAAACAGCACAAAGTTTTTCTCTCTCCCATTCATTACTAATTGGCAAGAGCTACATACACGTTTCTAGACTCCAGTGCCCTGAGGACAGCTGCCTGTTTGTACTGCATGATTTGTGTTTTTAAGTGTGAGTTCTTACTGCAGAAGAGCCAGCTACGCTCCAGCTTCTTTGGGTAGCTGGGCACTCTAATGAATGTTCCAGTATACAGCTCAACACAGACCTCTGGCTAAAACGTCACTTTTGTAACTAAAATAATTCACAGTTCCGCCCTGTGAGAAGAGTAGCAAACCAATGAGTCTCCTAAGTGAAAGCAGCCGTGAAGTTTGTGACTTTCCTGCTGGAGGGGCAGAGAAACTGCAGAATGATGCTCTGTCTCCCATTCATTCCTACGTGCAAAGATCCTAAAACTTGTTTCTAGACTCCAGTGCCCTGAGGAGAGCTGCTTGTTTCTACTGCATGATTTGTGATTCTAAGTGTGAGTACTTAATGCAGAAGAGCCAGGTAAGCTCCAGCTTCTTTGCGAAGCAGGGCACTCCAATGCCTGTTCCTATTTACAGTGCAATAGAAATCTCTGGTTAAAATGTTACTTTTTTAACTAAAGTACTTCACAGTTCCCAGCAGTAAAAGAGTGTCAAACCATTCAGTCTCCTAAGCGAAAGCACCCGAGAAGTTTGTGACTTTCCAGCTGGAGGTGAAGAGAAACTGCATAAGGTTATTCTCTCTCACATTCATTTCTATGGACAAAGAGCCTCAAACACGTTTCTAGACTCCAGTGCCCTGAGAAGAGCTTCTTGTTTGTACGGCATGCTTTCTCTTTCTAATTGTGAGTTCTTAATGCAGAAGAGCCAGCTAATCTCCAGCTTCTTTGAGAAGCAGGGCAATCCAATGCCTGTTCCTGAATACGGGGCAACACAGAACTCTAGGTAAAATGTCACTTTTGTAACTTTAGTACTTCACAGTTCCGTGCTGTGAAAAGAGTGGCAAGTCATTCAGTCTCCTAAAAGAAAGCATCCATGTAGTATTTGACTTTCAATCTCGATGTCCTGAGACACTGCAGAAGGTTTTTATCTCTCCCATTCACTGCTAGGGGCAAATAGCCAGATAAGCTCTAGCTTCTTTGGGAAGCAGGGCACTCCAATGCCTGTTACCTTTAGAGTGCAACAGAGAACTCTGGATAAAACTTCAGTTTTCTATGAAAAGTTCATCACAGTTCTCCACTGTGAAAAGAGTAAGAAATCATTCAGTCTCCTAAGAGAAAGCATTCATTAAGTTTTTGACATTCCAGCTGGATGTGCATTGAAACTGCAGGTTTTCCTCTCTCCCATTCATTCCTAGGGGGAAAGAGCTACATACACGTTTCTAGACTCCACTGCCCTGAGGACAGCTGCCTGTTTCTACTGCATGATTTGTGTTTCTAAGTGTGAGTTCTTAATGCAGAAGAGCCAGCTAAGCTCCAGCTTCTTTGGGTAGCTGGGCACTCTAATGAATGTTCCAGTATACAGCTCAACACAGACCTCTGGCTAAAACGTCACTTTTGTAAATAAAGTACTTCACAGTTCCGCCCTGTGAGAAGAGTAGCAAACCAATCAGTCTCCTAAGTGAAAGCAGCCGTGAAGTTTGTGACTTTCCTAATGGAGGGGCAGAGAAACTGCAGAATGATGCTCTGCCTCCCATTCATTCCTACGTGCAAAGATGCTAAAACTCATTTCTAGACTCCAGTTCCCTGAGGAGAGCTGCTTGTTTCTACTGCCTGATTTGTGTTTTTTAAGTGTGAGTTCTTAATGCAGAAGAGCCAGCTAAGCTCCAGCTTCTTTGGGAAGCAGGGCACTCCAATGCCTGTTCCTGTATACAGCGCAACACAGAACTCTGGCTAAAACATCACTTTTGTAACTAAAGTACTTCACAGTTCCCGGCAGTAAAAAGAGTGTCAAACCATTCAGTCTCCTAAGAGAAATCATCCGAGAAGTTTGTGACTTTCCAGCTGGAGGTGCAGAGAAACTGCATAAGGTTTTTCTCTCTCACATTCATTCCAAAGGACAAAGAGCCTCAAACACGTTTCTAGACTCCAGTGCCCTGAGGAGAGCTTCTTGTTTCCACGGCATGCTTTCTGTTTCTAATTGTGAGTTTTTAATGCAGAAGAGCCAGCTAATCTCCGGCTTCTTTGAGAAGCAGGGAACTCCAATGCCTGTTCCTGTATACGGCTCAATACAGAACTCTGGCTAAAACGTCAATTTGTAAATAAAGATCTGCACAGTTCCGCTCTGTGAAAAGAGTGGCAATTCATTTCGTCTCCTTAGAGAAAGCATCGGTGAGCTTTGTGACTTTCAAGCTGTAGGTGCAGAGAAAGTGCAGGTTTTTCTATCTACTATTCATTCCTATGTTCAAAGAGCCACAAAAACGTTTCTGTTCTCCAGTGCCCTGAGGAGAGCTGCTTGTTTGTACTGCATGTTTTGTTTGTCTAAATGTTAGCTCTTACGGCAGAAGAGCCAGCTAAGCTCCAGCTTCTTTCAGAGGCAGGGCAATCCAATGTCTGTTCCTGTATACAGGGCAACACAGAACTCTAGCTAAAACGTCACTTTTGTAACTGAAGTACTTCACAGTTCCACGCTGTGAGAAGAGTGGCAAGTCCTTCATTCTCCTAAAAGAAAGCATCCATATATTTTTTGACTTTCAAGCTCGAGGTCCTGAGAAACTGCAGAAGGTTTTTCTCTCTCCCATTCATTATTAGGGGCAAAGAGCCAGCTAAGCTCCAGCTTCTTTGGGAAACAGGGCACTGCAATGCCTGTTACCTTTAGAGTGCAACAGAGAACTCTGGCTAAATCTTCAGTTTTCTATCAAAAGTTCATCACAGTTCTGCACGGTGAAAAGAGTAAGAAATCATTCAGTCTCCTAAGAGACAGCATCCATTAAGTTTTTGACTTTCCAGCTGGATGTGCATTGAAACTGCAGAAGGTTTTTCTCTCTCCCATTCATTCCTAGGGGGAAAGAGCTACATACAGGTTTCTAGATTCCAGTGCCCTGAAGACAGCTGCTTGTTTCTACTGCATAATTTGTGTTTTTAAGTGTGAGTTCTTAATGCAGAAGAGCCAGCTCAGCTCCACCTTCTTTGGGTAGTAGGGCACTCCAATGCCTGTTCCTCTATGCAACGCAACACAGAACTCTGGCTAAAACGTATATTTTGTAACTAAAGTGCTTCACAGTTCCGCGCTGTGAAAAGAGTGACAAATCATTCAGTCTCCTAAGAGAAATTATCTGTGAAGTTTGTGACTCTCCAGCTGGAGGTGCAGAGAATCTGCAGAAGGTTGTTCTCTCTCCCTTTCATTAATATGGGCAAAGAGCCACAAAAATGTTTCTAGAGTCCATTGCCCTGAGGAGGGCTGCTTGTTTCTACTTCAGGATTTGTGTTTGTAAATGTGAGTTCTTAATGCATGAGAGTGAGCTAAACTTCAGCTACTTTCAGAAGCAGGGCACTCCAGTGCTTGTTCCTGTATACAGCGCAACACAGATGTCTGGTTGTGGAGAGCTGTGAAGGACCGCTTCTACAAGATGGTGCTGTTTTCTGCCTTCCACCTCCTGTGGGTGAGCGCTTTCTGTGCACAACAACTCCTTATATGGCCATTGCTGCTGTTATGATTTGCTTCCGCATATGCTGGACCCATGTGTATTCCCCACGTGGCACACTGGAATTGGGCTCATGAGTATATATTATCCAAGGGCTGGGGGATTGTGGAAGAAGAAGCTTTTAGTCAGGGGCCTGAATAAACCACTGAAGGAAGAGCTGTGTGTTCCATCTTCCTTGCTGCTGAGGTCGTGTGCAACAAGTGCTGGCCCATACGAGGACTCAATCTCAAGCCATCAGCTCAGGATCTTCAGCGGTCAGGTGGTGCACTGGTAAGTCCCCGGGTAATTTGGGGATCTGTGACAAAAGCGGGGTTTAGGGCTCCTCTCTGTAGATAAATTAGGAGCTCCAAGTTTCGCCTACGAGCGAATCCTATTTGCCTAGGAGTGATCTCTGAAGTGAAAGTATAAGTTGAATCATGGGCACGTCTACTTTGCACCCAATTTTTTGGCTCTACAAGAGCTACTTCATTCTAAAAGCTTAAACTAAAGAAGAAAACCTTAGAGAGGACGGTCCAGTTGGAGCTTTCCTTGGCATATCCTGTTTTTTAGGACGCCCAAGGTAATAGATACCATCACCCCCTGGATTTCAAAACTATCAAGTCATTGGCTGAGTCTGTTAGGACCTATTGAGTCTTGGCCTCATTCACTGTCTCCCAGGTGGAAGCCTTTAGCCGCTACTGCATGACCCCTGTGGATTGGAGTGGTGTAGCCTGAGCGTGCTTAAGCCCTTGGCAATATCTTGATTGGAGAACCTTACCAATTGAGTTTGCAGGTGAGGAAGCAGCTGCCAATCAAGCTGCAGGTAACCCTGCATGGGATAGAGTTATGCTGTTAGGTCAAGGTCGCTTTGCTAATCAGTACAGTCAACTGTGAATATAACCAGTGAAAAGCAGTTCCCCATTTCCTCATCCCCTTGCCTGCTGTCCCCCCTTTTTCTTTGTAGTGTGGAATGGAACTGGGGGAGGAGAGGGTAAACTAAATTGTTCAGTTGGTAATTGCAGCTTAAGTAATTGCTGGACCAAATATCATACTCATGCTGTCATCGTGCGCATTCCCGCCGCCGTGCCAATGCCAGTGGAGATACCCCCGGAGCAGAATCGACTCCAGCTCCAGCTGTTCTGGGAAAAGCGAGATTTTGGTATCACTGCTGCTCTACAAGTGCAAGAGACTTTGAATGAACAAATACATTTTGGAATCCTATCTCTTAATCAGCAAACTGCTCTGTTGCAGGAGCAGGTGGACATCCTACACATACAGCAAAAATTAATGTG
>NW_004525074.1:81906-86255 GCF_000260255.1 Octodon degus
GGTCGGGCTCGATGGCATTGTTGTTATTATGTTGTGGGGGCCCTGACTGTCATGATAATGCTGCTCTCCCTGGCGTGTTTGTGGTGTATCTGTCGCATGAGGTCTCAGCGGAGGAGGGATGCAGTCATGATAGCCCAAGCCTTTGTGGCCATCGAGATTTGACAGTCCCCCGGTGCTTGGCTGGCCACCCTGGCCAAGTAGCCAGCCAAGTAGCACAGGCTGTGAGGCAAAGCACTGCACTTGGCACCCAGTGGAGCTGGAAGGCCAAGAAAGGTAAGTCTGATTGCATGTGGGTTTGATGTCATAAATTCCCCACCTCTGAGGAAAACGGGTATCAGGCAAGTCGCATTGTCTCTGGGCGGAGAACGCCTGGACCACAATGCTACAGAGACTTTGCACACCAGAGGTCCAACCACTGCCCTTTCCTGTTGCAAAACAAAAAGGGGGAAGTGTGGAGAGCTGCAAAAGACCGCGCCTACAAGATGGCACTGGTTTCCGCCATCCACCACCCGTGGGTGAGCGCTCTCTGTGCACAACAACACCTTATATGGCCAGGGCTGCTGTTATGATTTGCTTCTGCATATGCTGGACCCATGGGTGATCCCCATGTGGCACACTGGGATTGGGCTCAGGAGAATATATTATCCAAGGGCTGGGGGATTGGGGAAGAAGAAGCTTGTAATCAGGGGACTGAATAAACCGCTGAAGGAAGAGCTGTGTGTTGTGTCTTCCTTGCTGGCGAGGTTGTGCGCAACAACTGGCTAAAAGGTTTATTTTATAACTAAGGTACTTCACAGTTCTGTGATGTGAAAAGAGGGGAAAAGTATAGAGTCTCCTAAGAGAAAGCGTCTGTGAAATCTGTGACATTACAGCTGGAGTTGCAGAGAAACTGAAGAAGGTTGTTCTCTCTCCCATTCATGCCTAAGGGGAAAGAGCCACAAACAGGTTTCTAGACTCCAGTGCACTGAAGAGAGCTGCTTGTTTCTACTGGAGGATTTGTGTTTATAAGTGTGAGTTGTTAATGCAGAAGAACCAGCTAAGGTCCAACTTCTTTGGGAATCAGGGCACTCCAATGCATGTTCCTGTTTACAGCGCAAAAGTGTACTCTGGGTAAAACTTCACTTTTGTAACTAAAGTACTTCGCAGTTCTGTGCTGTGAAAAGAGTGCAAATCATTCAGTCTCCTAAGAGAATGTATCCATGAAGTTTGTGACTTTGCAGCTCAAGGTGCAGAGAAACAGAGGAAGGTTGTTCTCTCACCCATTGTTTACTAAGGGCAAAGAGCCACAAACACGTTTCAAAACTCCAGTGCCCTGAGGAGAGCTGCTTGTTTCTACTGCATGATTTGGGTTTCCAAGTGTGAATTCTTAATGCAGAAGACCATTCCAAGCTCCAGATTCTTTGGGAAGCATGGCACTCCAATGCCTGTTCCTCTTTGCAGCTGAACACAGAACTCTGGCTAATACGTCACTTTTATAACTAAAGTACTACACAGTTCCTCGCTGTGAAAAGAGTGGCATATCATTTCGTCTCCTAAGAGAAAAAATCCGTGAAGTTTCTGACTCCCCAGCTGAAGGTGTGGTCAATGTGCAGAAGGTGGTTCTCTCTCCCATTCATTCCAAAGGGCAAACAGACACAAACATATTTCTAGACTCAAGTGCACTGAGGAGAGTTGCTTATTTCTCCTGCATGATTTGTGTTTTGTAGTGTGAGATGCTCATGCAGAAGAGCCAGCTAAGCTCCAGCTCCTTTTAGAAGCAGGGCACACCAATGCCTGTTCCTCATTACAGGGCAACCCAGAACTGTGGCTAAAACGCAACTTTTCCAACAAACGTACTTTACAGTTCCGCGCTGTGAAAAGTGAGGCAAATCTTTCAGTCTCCTAAGAGAAAGCATCCTTGAAGTTTCTGACATTCCAGCTGGAGGTGCCGAGGAACTGCAGAAAGTTGTTCTCTATCCCATTCATTCCTATCGGCAAAGAGCCACAAATACGTTTATAGACTCCAGTGCTCTGAGGAGCACTGCTTGTTTCTGCTGCATGCTTTGTATTTCTAAGTGTGAGTTCATAATGCAGAAGAGCCAGCTAAGCTCCAGCTTCTTTGGCAAACAGGGCACTCTAAAGCCTGTTATTCTTCACAGCACAAAACCGAACTCAGGCTATATCGTCCCTTTTGTAAATAAGTACTTCACAGTCCCGTGCTGTGAAAAAAGTGGAAAACCATTCAGGCTCCTAAGAGAAAGCATCCATGATGTTTGTGACTTTCCAGGAGGAGGTGCAGAGAAACTGCACAAGTTTGCTCTCTCTCCCATTCTTTCCTATGGGGAAAGAGCACAAAAACGTTTCTAGGCTCCAGTGCCCTGAGGAGAGCTGCTTTTTTGTACTGCGTGCTGTGTGTTTGTAAGTGTGAGTTCTTATTGCAGAAAGGCCAGCTATGCTACACTTTGGGAAGCAGGGCACTCCAATGCCTGTTCCTGAATAGCGTGCAAAAGATAACTCTGCTAAAAGCTCACTTTTGTAACTAAAGTACTTCACTTTTCGACACTGTGAAAAGAGTATCAAATCTTTCAGTGTCTTAAGAACAAGCATCCATAAATTTTGTGACTTTCCAGCTGGAGGTGCAGAGGAACTGCAGAAGGTTGTTCTCTCTCCCACGCGTTCCTATGGGCAAAAAGCCATAAACATGTTTCTAGACACCAGTGACCTGAAGAGAGCTGCTTGTTTCTACAGCATGCTTTGTGTTTCTAAGTGTGAATTCTTTATGTAGAATAGCCAGCTAAGCTCCAGCTTCTTTGGGAAGCAGGGCACTCTAATGAGTGTTCCTGAATACAATGAAGCCCAGAACTCTCGCTAAAAGGTCACTTTTGTAAATAAAGTACTTCGCTGCTCCACGCTTTGTAAACAGTGGCAAATCATTCATTCTCCTAAGAGAAAGCATCCGTGAAGTTTGTGACTTTCCAGCTGGAGGTGCAGAGAAACTGCAGAAGGTTGTTCTCTCTCCCATTCATTACTAAGAGAAAGAGCCACAAACACGTTTCTAGACTCCAGTGCCCTGATGAGAGCTGCTTGTTTCTACTGCATGATTTGTGTTTCTAAGTGTGAGTTGTTATTTCAGAAGAGCCAGCTAAGCTACAGCTTCTTTGGGAAGCAGGGCACTCCAATGAATGTTCCTGAATACAGAGCAAGAGAGAACTCTGGGTAAAAGGTCACTTTTCTAACTAAAGTACTTCACTGTTCCACGCTGTGAAAAGAATGGAAAATAATTCAGTCTCCTAAGAGAAAGCATCCGTGAAGTTTCTGACATTCTGGTGGAGGTGCATAGAAACTGCAGAAGGTTTGTGTCTCTCCCATTCATTACTATGGGCCAAGAAACGCAAACACGTTTCTAGACTCTTGTGCCCTGAAGAGAGCTGCTTAGTTCTACTGCATGCTTTTGTTTCTAAGTGTGAGTTCGCAATGGAGAAGAGCCAGATAACCTCCAGCATCTTTGGGAAGCAGGGCACACCAATGCCTGTACCTTTTTGCCGAGCAAAACAGAACTCTGTCTAAAACCTCACTTTTGTAACTAAAGTACTTCACAGTTCTTGGCAGTGAAAAGAGTGGCAAATCATTCATTCTCCTAAGAGAAAGCATCCATGAAGTTTGTGACTTTCCAGCTGAAGGTGCAGAGAAACTGCAGAAGGTTTATTTCTCTCCCATTCATTCCTATGGGCAAAGAGCCACAAACACGTTTCTAGACTCCAGTTCCCTGAGGAGAGCTGCTTGCTTCTACTGCATGATTATGTTTCTAAGTGTGTGTTCTTAATGCAGAAGAGCCAGCTAAGCTCCAGCTTCTTTGGGAAGCAGGGCACTCCAATGCCTGTTGCTCTTTATGGCGCAATTCAGAACTCTGGTTTAAACTTCACTCTTGTAAATAAAGTTCTTCACAGTTCCGCGCTGTGAAAACAGTGGCAAATCATTCAGTCCCTGGAGAGAAAGCATCCATGAAGTTTGTGACTTTCCAGGTGGAGGTGCAGAGAACCTGCAGAACGTTGTTCGCTCTAACATTCATTCCTATGGGCAAAGAGCCACAAATATGTTTCTAGATTCCAGTGCCCTGTAGAGAGCTGCTTGTTTCTACTGCATTATTTTTGTTTCTAAGTGTGAGTACTTCATGCAGAAGACCCAGCTAAGCTCCAGCTTCTTTGGTAAGTAGGGCACTCCAAAGCCTGTTACTGTATACAGCGCAACACAGAACACTCGCTAAAACCACACTTTTGTAACTGAAGTACTACAAAGTTCCGCGCTGTGAAAAGAGTGACAAATCATTCAGTCGTCTAAGAGAAAGCATCCGTGAAGTTTGGGACTTTCCA
>NW_004525074.1:86388-86992 GCF_000260255.1 Octodon degus
TTCTACTGCATGATTTGTGTTTCTAAGTGTGAGTTCTTAATGCAGAAGAGCCAGCTAAGCTCCAGCTTCTTTGGGAAGCAGGGCACTCCACTGCCTCTTATTCTATACAGCGCAACACAGAACACTGGCTAAAATGTCCCATTTGTAACTAAAGTACTTCACTGATCCTCGCTGTGAAAAGAGTGGCACATCATTCAGTCTCCTAAGAGAAAGCATCTGTGAAGTTTGTTACTTTCCAACTGGAGGTGCGCAGAAACTGCAGAAGGTTGTTCTCTCTAACATTCATTACTATGGACAAAGGGCCACATACACATTTCTAGACTCCAGTGCCCTGAGGATAGCTGCTTATTTCTACTGCATGATTTTTGTTTCTAAGTGTGAGTTCTTTTTTTCTTTCTTTATTTTTTATTTATTTTTCAACAAATAATACACTGCAAATATTCTTCTTAGTGGTTAATTGCGGTACCTGAAGCGGACTTGTGATCCTATTTACAAACACCATTAGAACGAATCATTCTATTCATTAAGAGAATGTAACTATATATCTATCCCAACCACTTTGAATACACAGATACAAAATGGACATTCATCTGTATACCCCATT
>NW_004525074.1:89424-102221 GCF_000260255.1 Octodon degus
AAAAAACTTCTCAGTAAGAACAGATCCCAGTTGTTAAGTCTTTCAACTGTTACACCTGCGATTTGATTTCTGCCCATGAACTCTTTGCCTACCCCTATGTCTTCAAGAGTTCCACCTACTTTCTCTTCCAGGAGATTTAGTGTCTCCGCTTTCCACCTGGAGGTGCAGAGAAACTGCAAAAGGTTGTTCTCTCTAACATTCATTACTATGGAAAACGAGCCATAAACAAGTTTGTAGACTCCAGTACCCTGAGGAGAGCTGCTTGTTTCTACTGCATGATTTGTGTTTCTAAGTGTGAGTTCTTCATGCACAAAAGCCAGCTAAGCTCCAGCTTCTTGAGAAGCTGGGCATACAATGCCTGTTCCTGTATAGAGCGCAACAGAGCACTCTGGCTAAAACTTCACTTTTGTAACTAAAGTTCTTCACTTTTTGGGGCTGTGAAAAGAGGGGCAGTTCATTCAGTCTCCTAAGAGAAAGCACCTGTGAAGTTTGTGACTTTCCACATGGAGGTGTAGAGAAACTGCAGAAGGTTGTTCTCTTTCCCATTCATTCCTACGGGCATAGAGCCACAAACACGTTTCTAGACCCAAGAGCCCTGAGGAGAGCTGCTTGTTTCTATTGCATACGTTGTGTTTCTATGTGTGAGTTCTTAGTGCAGAAGAGCCAGCTAAGCTCCAGCGTCTTAGGGAAGCACGTCACTCTAAAGCCTATACCTCTTTAGAGCGCAAAACAGAACTCTGGTTAAAACGTCACTTTTGTAACTAAAGTACTTCACTGTTCGACTCTGTGAAAAGAGTGGCAAAACATTTAGTCTCCTAAGAGAAATCATCCGTGAAGTTTGTGACTTTCCAGCTGGAGGTCCAGAGAAACTGCAGAATGTTGTTCTTTCTCCCATTCATTCCTAAGAGCAAAGAGCCACAAACATGTTTCTAGACACCAGTGCAGTGAGGAGAGCTGCTTGTTTATACTGCATGGTTTGTGTTTCTACCTTTGAGTTCTTAATGCAGAACAAAATGCTAAGCTCCAGCTTCTTTGGGAAGCAGGGCACTCCAATGCCTGTTCCTCTTTACGGGGCAAAAAAATCTCTGTATAAAACTTCACTTTTGTAACTAAAGTACTTCATAGATCAGCGCTGTGAGAGGAGTGGCAAATCATTCAGTCTCCTAAGAGAATGCATCCGTGAATTTTGTGACTTTCCAGCTGGAGGTGCAGAGAAACTGCAGAAAGATGTTCTCTGTAACATTTATTCCTATGGGCAAAGAGAGACAAACGCTTTTCTAGACTACAGAGCCCAGAGGAGAGCTGATTTTTTCTACTGCACTATTTGTGTTTCTGAGTGTGAATTCTTAATGCAGAAGAGCCAGCTAAGCTCCACCTTCTTTGGGAAGCAGGGCAATCCAATGCCTATTTCTGTATACAGCACAACATAGAACTCTGGCTAAAACTTCACTTTTGAAACTAAAGTACTTCACTCTTCTACGCTGTGAAAAGAGTAGCAAATAATTCAGTCTCGTAAGAGAAATAATCCGGGATGTTTGGGATTTTCCAGCTGGAGGTGCAGATAAACTGCAGACGGTTGCTCTCTCTCCCATTCATTCCTGTAGGCCAAGAACCACAAACACGTTTCTAGATTCAAGTACCCTGGGGAGGGCTGCTTGTTTCTACTGCATGCTTTGTGTTTCTAACTTTGAGTTCTTAATGCAGAACAGAATGCTAAGCTCCATCTTCTTTGGGAAGCATGGCACTGCAATACTTGTTACTGTATACAGCGCAACATAGAACGCTAGCTAAAACATCACTTTTGTAACTAAAGTACGTCACAGATCCACGCTATGAAAAGAGTGGCAAATCATACAGTCTCCTAAGAGAAAGCATCCGTGAAGATTGTGACATTCCAGCTGAACGTGCAGAGAAACTGCAGAAGGATGTTCTCTGTAACATTCATTCCTATGGGTAAAGAGCCACAAACTCGTTTCTAGACTCCAGTGACCTGAGTAGAGGTTATTATTTGTACTATATGATTTGTGTTTCTAAGTTTGAGTTTTAAAGCAGAAGAGCCAGCTCAGCCCCAACTTCTTTGGGAAGCAGGGCAATTCAACTCCTTTTCCTATATACAGCGCAACAGTGAACTCTAGCTAAAACGTCACTTTTGTAACTAAAGTACTTCACTGTTCCGCACTGTGAAAAGAATAGGAAATCATTCAGTCTCATAAGAGAAAGAATCAGTGAAATTTGTGACTTTCCAGCTTGAAGTGCAGAGAAACTGCAGAAAGTTTTCTCTCTCCCATTCATTCCTAAGGGCAAAGAGCCACATACACGTTTCTAGACTCCAGTGTGCTGAGGAGATATGCTTGTTTTTAATGCATGATTTGCATTTTTCAGTGTGATTTCTTAATGTAGAAGAGCCAGCTAAGCTGCATCCTCTTTGGGAAATAGGGCAGTCCAAGGCCTATACCTCTTTACATAACAAAAGAGAACTCTGACTCAAACGTCACTTTTTTAACTAAAGTACTTTACAGTTCAATGCGGTGAAAAGAGTGGCAAATCATAGAATCTCCTAAGAGAAAGCATCATTGAAGTTTGTGACTTTCCAGCTGGAGGTGCAGAGAAACTGTAGAAGGTTGTACTTTCTCCCTTTCATTCCTAAGGGCAAATAGCCACAAACACGTTTCTAGACTCCAGTTCCCTGAGGAGAGCTGCTTCTATCTACTGCATGATGTGTGTTTCTAAGTTCGAGTCATTAACGCAGAACAGCCAGCTAATATCCAGCTTCTTTTTTAAGCAGGGCACTCCAAAGCCTGTTCCTGCACACAGTGCAACACAAAACTCTGGCTAAAACATCACTTTTGTAATTATATTACTTCACATTTCCACACAGTGAAAAGATGGTCAAATCATTCAGTCTCCTAGGAGAAATCATCCGTGAAGTTTTTGGCTTACCAGTTGGTGGTGCAGAGAAACTGCAGAAGTTTGTTTTCTCTCCCATTCATTCTTATTGTCAAAGAGCCAAAAACTCATTACTAGACTCCAGTGCTCTGAGGAGAGCTGCTTGTTTCTACTGCATGATTTGTGTTTCTAAGTGTGAGTCCTTAATGGTGAAGAGCCAGCTAAGCTCCAGCTTCTTTGGGAAGCAGGGCAATGCAATGCGTGTTCCTGTATAGAGCACACCACAGAACTCTGGCTAAAACTTCACTTTTGTTACTAAAGTACGTCACTGTTCCACACTGTGAAAAGAGGGACAAATCATTGCGTCTCCTAATAGGAAGCATCTATGAAGTTTGTGACGTACCATCTGAAGGTGCAGAGAAACTGCAGAAGGTTGTTCTCCCTCTCATTCACTCCATTGGCAAAGAGCCACAAACACATATCTAGACCTCAGTGCACAGAGGAGAGCTGCTTGTTTCTACTGCTTGATTTGTGTTTGTAAGTTTGAGCTCATAATGCAGAAGAGCCAGCAAAGCTCCAACTTCTTTGGGAACCATGGCACTCCAATGCCTGTTACACTTTACAGCGCAAAACAGAACTCTGGCTTAAATGTCACTTTTGTCACTAAAGTACTTCACAGTTCCATGCTGTGAAAATTGTGGCAAATCATTCAGTCTGCTAAGAGAAAGCATCCTTGAAGATTGTGACTTTCCATCTGGAGGTACAGAGAAACAGAAGACGGTTGTTCTCTCTTCCATTCATTCCCATGGGCAAAGAAAATCAAACATGTTATGAGACTCCTGTGCCCTGAGGAGAACTGCTTGTTTCTACTTCATGATTTGAGTTTCTAAGTGTGATTCCTTAACACAGAAGAGCCAGCTATGCTCCAGCTGCTTTGGGAAGCAGGGCTCAAAAATGCCTGTTCCTCTAAAATACGCAACACAGATCTCTGGCTAAAATACACTTTTGTAACTAAATTACTTCACACTTCCATGCTGTGAAAATAGTGGCACATCATTCAGTCTCCTAAGAGAAAGCATCCGTGAAGTTGGTGACTTTCCACCTGGAGGTGCAAAGAAACTGCAGAAGGTTGTACTCTCTCCTTTTCCTTCCTATGTGGAAAGAGAAAAAAACACGTTACTAGACTCCAGTGCCCTGAGGAGAGCTGCTTATTTCTACTGCATCATTACTTTTTCTAAGTGTGAGTTCTTAATGCAGAAGAACCCGCTAAGCTCCAGCTTCTCTGCGAAGCAGGGCACTCCTATTCCTGTTCCTTTTTACAGAGCAATGCAGAACTCTGGCTAAAACCTCATTTTTGTAAGTAAAATCCTGTACAGTTCCGCACTGTGAAAAGAGTGGCAAATCATTCAGTCTGCTAAGAGAAAGCATCCATGAAGTTTGTGACTTTCCAGCTGGAGGTGAATAGATACTGCAGATGGTTGTTCTCTCTCCCATTCATTCCTATTGGGCAAAGAGAAACAAACACATTACTAGACTCCAGTGACCTGAGGAGAGCTGCTTGTTTCTGATGCATGATTTGTGTATCTAAGTGTGAGTTCTTAATGAAGGAGAGCCAGCTAATCTGCAGCTTCTTTGGGAAGCAGGGCACTCCAAAGCCTGTTCCACTTTACAGCGCAAAACAGAACTCTGGCTGAAACGTCACTTTTGTAACTTGTCTTAGTTACTTATTTCTCATTGCTTGGACAAATACCTGACACACAAAATAAAGGAAGGAAATGTTTATTTAGCTCACAGTTACTAGACGTTTCAGTCCATACTCATGTGGGTAAAAGGCAGAGCAGCATAGGTCAGAAAGCAAACTTTCATGGCACAGGCAAAGAGCAAGAGCACAACAGAGGTATATCTGCAACTCATGCAGCTAGCTTCTCTTCCCACCTTACATTGTAATGCAAATTACCTGCCCCAGGGTAGGGGAAGTACTCACACCTATGTGTACTTCCCATGATTTACCCACCTATGGGTAATCACAGCAGCACTAACACCCATAATCCCAGCCTTGGATCACACATAATCCCAGTGGATCATGAGTCAAAACAAACTCTAGTAGTCCACACCCCATGACTACAAGAGGCTTTTTGGGCAAAAGGAGACACAAACAATAACTTAACTAAAGAACTTCACAGTTCCATGCTGTGAAAAAGAGTTGCAAATCATTCAGTCTCCTAAGAGAAAGAATCTGTGAAGTTTGTGACTTTCCAGCTGGCGGGGCAGAGAAACTGCAGAACATTGATCTCTCTCCCATTCATTTGTATGGGCAAAGAGAAACAAACACGTTACTAGCCTCCAGTGAAATGAGGAGAACCTCTTGTTACTACTGCATGGTTTGTGTTTCAAAGTGTGAGTAATAAAAGCAGAAGATCTAGCTAAGCTCCAGCTCTTTTTCAAGCGGGGCACTCTAATGCCTTTTCCTGTATACAGAGCAAAACATAACTCTGGCTAAAACTTCACTTTTGAACTACAGTACTTCACAGTTCTGTGCAGTGAAAAGAATGGCAAATCATTCAGTCTCCTAAGAGAAAGCATCCGTGAAGTTTGAGAATTTCCAGCTTGAGGTGCAGAGAAACTGCAGAAGTTTGTTCTCTCTACCATTCATTCCTAAGGGCAAAGAGCCACAAACATGTTTCTAGATTCCAGGGCCCAGAGGAGAGCTGCTTGTTTCTACTGCATGATTTGTGTTTCTAATTAGGAGTTCTTAATGCAGAAGAACCAGGTAAGCTCCAGGTCCATTGGGAAGCAGAGCACTCCAATGCCAGTTCCTGTATTCAACGCAACACAGAACTCTGGCTAAAACGTCACTTTTGTAACTAACGTACTTCACAGTTCCACGCTGTGAAAGAGTGTCAAATCATTCAGTGTCCTAAGAGAAAGCATCCGGGAAGATTGTGACTTTCCAGCTACAGGTGCGGAGAAACTGCTGAAGGTTGTTCTCTCTACCATTCATTCCTAAGGGCAAAGAGAAAAAAAACAAGTTACTAGACTCCAGTGCCCTGAGGAGAGCTGCTTGTTTGTACTGCATGATTTCTGTTTCTAAGTGTGAGTTCATAATGTAGATGAGCCAGGCAAGATCCAGATACTTTGGTAAGCAGCGCACTCCAATGTCTGTTCCTGTATATAGCGCAACATAGAATTCTGGTTAAAATTTCACTTTTGTAACTAAAATACTGCACAATTCCACACTGTGAAAAGACTAGCAACTCATTCAGTCTCCTAAGTGAAGGCATCTGTGAAGTTTGTCACTTTCCAGATGGAGGTGCAGAGAAACTGCAAAAGTTTGTTCTCTCTCCCATTCATTCCTAAGTGCAAAAAGCCACAAAAACTTTTCTAGACTCCAGTGCCCTGATGAGAGCTGCTTGTTTCTAATGCATGATTTGTGTTTCTAAGTGTGAGTTCTTAATGCAGA
This sequence comes from Octodon degus, assembly GCF_000260255.1. Classification (NCBI taxonomy): domain Eukaryota; kingdom Metazoa; phylum Chordata; class Mammalia; order Rodentia; family Octodontidae; genus Octodon; species Octodon degus. Next base: position 95,771 of record NW_004525074.1, read on the forward strand.
AGACCCAGGTAAGCTCCAGCTTCTTTGGAAAGCAGGGCACTCCAAAGCCTGTTCCATTTTACAGGGCGAAATAGAACTCTGGCTGTAACTTCACTTTTGTAACCAAAGTATTTCTAAGATTCTGCGCTGTGAAAAGAGTGCCAAAGCATTAAGTCTCCTAAGAGAAAGGATCCATGAATTTTGTGACTTTCCAGCTGGAGGTGCAGAGAAACTGCAGAAGGTTGTTCTCTCTCGCATTCATTCCTATGGGCAAAGAACCAAAAACTCGTTTCTAGACTCCAGTGCCTTGAGGAGCGATGCTTGTTTTTACTGCATGATTTGTGTTTCTAAGTGTGAGTTCTTAATGCAGAAGAGCCAGCTAAGCTCCAGCTGCTTTGGGTAGCAGGACACTCCAGTGCCTGTTTTGTTATACAGCGCAAAACAGAACTCTGGCTAAAACGTCACTTTTGTAACTAAAGTACATCACAGTTCCGAGCTATGATTAGAGTGGCAAATCGCTGAGTCTCCTAAGAGAAAGCATCCGTTATTTCATTGACTTCCAGCTGGAGGTGCAGAGAAACTGAAGAAGGATGTTCTCTCTCACATTAATTCCTATGTGGAAAGAGCCACAAACATGTTTCTAGCTTTCAGTGCCGTGAGGAGAGCTACATATATGTACTGCAGGATTTTTGTTTCTAAGTGTGAGTTCTTAATGCAGAAGAGCTAGCTAAGCTCCAGCTTATTTTGGAAGCAGGGTATTCCTATGCCTGTTCCTATATACAGTGCAAAAAAGAATTCTGGCTGAAACGTCACTTTTGTAAGTAAAGTACTTAACAGTTCTGCGCTGATAAAAGTGTGGCACATCATTCAGTCTCCCTAAGAGAAAGCATCTGTGAACTTTGTGACTTTCCAACTGGAGGTGAAGAGAAAATGCAGAACGTTGTTCTCTCTCCGATTCATTCCTATGGACAAACAGCCACATAAATGTTTGTAGACACCAGTGCCCTTAGGAGAATCTGCTTTTTTCTACTCCATAATTTGTGTTTTTAAGTGTGATTTCTCAATGCAGAGGAACCAGCTAAGCTCCTGCTTGTTTGGGAAGCAGAACATTCCAATGCCTGTTCCTGTATACAGTGCAACACATATCTCTGGATAAAACATCACTTTTGTAACTAAAATACTTCAATGGTAAGCACTGCTAAAAGTGTGGCACATCATTCAATCTATGAAGCAAAAGCATCCATGAATTTTGTGACTTTATCGCTGTAGGTGCAGAGAAACTACAGAAGGTTGTTCTCTGTCCCATTCATTCATATGGGCAAACTGGCACAAACAAGTTTCTAGACTCCAGTGCCCTGAGAGAGCAGCTTGTTTCTTAGGAATGCTTTGTGTTTCTAAGTGTGAGTTCTTAATGCAGAAGAGCCAGATAAGCTCCAGCTTCTTTGGTCAGCAGGGCACTCCAATGCCTGTTTCTGTATACAGCACAACGCAGAACACTTTCTAGAATGTCACTGTTTTAACTAAAGTACTTCACAGTACCGCGCTGTGAAAAGAGGGGCAAATCATTCAGTCTGCTAAGAGAAAGCATCCAAGAAGAATGTGACCTTCCAGGTTGAGGTTCAGGGAAACTGCAGAAGGTTGTTGTCTCTCCATTTCATTAACATGGGCAAAGAGAAACAAACAAGTTAATAGAGTCCAGTGCCCTGAGGATAGCTGCTTCTTTCTACTGCATCATTTGTTTTTCTAAGTTTGAGCTCTTTATGCAGAAGAGCCAGCTAAGTTCCAGCTTCTTTGGGAAGCAGGGCACTCCAATGCCTGTTTCTCTTCACAGAGCATAACAGTATTCTGGCTAAGACATCACTGTTGTAACTAAATTACTTCACATTTCCGTGCTGTGAAAAGAGGGGCAAATAATTTCAGTCTCCTAAATGAAGGCATCCGTGTAGTTTGTGACTTTCCAGCTGGAGGTGCAGAGAAACTGCAGAAGGGTGTTCTCTATACAATTCATTCCTATGGGCAAATAGCCACATACATATTTCTGCACACCAGTGCCCTGAGGTGATCTGCTTGTTTATACTGCATGGTTTGTGACTCTAAGTCTGAATTCATAATGCAGATAAGCCAGCTAAGTTCCAGGTTCTTTGGGAAGCACGGCACTACAATGTTTGTTCCTCTTTAGAGCGCAACACAGAACTTTGGACAAAATATGACAATTGTAACTGAAGTAGTCATAGTTTGCGCTGTTAAAAGAGTGGCAAATCATTCATTCTCATAAGATAAAGCATCTTTGAGGTTTGTCACTTTCCAGCTGGAGGTGCAGAGAAACTGCAGAAGGTTGTTCTCTCCCCATTAATTAATATGGGTAATGAGAAAAAAAAATCGTTAGTAGACTCCAGTGCGGTGAGGAAAGGTGCTTGTTTCTACTTCATGAGTTGTGTTTCTAAGTGTGAGTTCTTAATGCAGAAGTGCCAGCTAAGCTACAGCTTCTTCTGGTAGCAGGGCATTCCAATGCCTGTTCTTGTATACAGCAAGACAGAACTTTGGAGAAAACATCACTTTCATAATTAAAGTACTCCAGAGTTCCGTGCTGTGAAAAGAGTGGCAAATCATTAAGTCTCCTGATAGAAAGCATCCATGAAGTTTGTGACTTTCCAGCTGCAGGTGCATAGAAACTGCAGAAGGTTGTTCTCTCTCCCATTCATTCCTAAGGGCAAAGAGTCATGAACCTGTTTCTTAGTCACCAGAGCCCTGATTGGAGCTGCGTTTTTGTACTGCATGATTACAGTTTCTAAGTGTGAGTTCTTAATGTAGAAGAGCCAGTTAAGCTCCAGGTATTTTGGGAAGCAGGGCACACCATAGCCTGTTCCTGTATACAGCACAAAACAGATCTGTGGCTAAAACTTCACTTATGTAACTAAAGTGCTTCACTGTTCTGCACTGTGAAATGAGTGGCAAATCATGCACTCTCCTAAGCAAAGCAACCATGATGTTTGTGACTTTCCATCTGGAAGTGCAGAGAAACTGCAGAAGGTTGTTCTCCCTCCCATTCATTTCTAAGTTCAAAGAGCCTCAAACACGTTTCTAGACTGTAGTGCCCTGCGGATAGCTGTTCTTTGTACTGCAAGATTATGTTTCTAAGTGTGAGTTCTTAAAGCAGAATTGCCAGCTAAAATCCAGCTTCATTTGGAAGCAGGGCACTCAAATGCATGTTCAGGTATACAGCACAACACAGAAATCTGGCTAAAACTTCACTTTTGTAACTACACTGCTTCACAGTTCCTCGCTCTTAAAAGAGTTGCAAATAATCCAGTCTCTTAAGAGAAATCATCTGTGAAGTTTGTGACTTTCCAGCTGGAGATGCAAAGAAAGTGCAGAGGATTGTTCTCTCTCACATTCATTCCTATGGGCAAAGAGCCATAAATTCTTTTCTAGACTCCAGTGCCCTGAGGAGAGCTGCTTGTTTTTACTGCATGATTTGTGTATCTAAATGTGAGTAGTTAATACAGAAGAGCCACCTAAGCTCCAGCTTGTTTTGGAAGAAGTGCACTCCAATGCATGTTCCTGTATACAGCGCAACAAAGAACTTTGGCTAAAATGTCACATTTATAACAGAACTCTGGATAAAAGATCACTTTTGAAATTAAATTACTTCACAGTTCTGTGCTGTGAAAAGAGTGGCAAATGATTCAGTCTCCTAAGAGAAAGCATCCATGAACTCTGTGACTTTCCAGGGGGAGGTGGAGAGAAACTGCATATGGTTGTTCTCTCTCCCATTCATTCCTAAGGGCAAAGAGCCACAAACTCGTTACTAGTCTGTAGCGCCCTGAGGAGAGCTGCTTGTTTCCACCTCGTGATTTGTGTTTCTAAGTGTGTGTTCTTAATGCAGAAGAGCCAGCTAAGCTCCAGCTTCTTTGGGAAGCACGGGACTCCAATTTCTGTTCCTGTATACAGCGTAACACAGAACTCTGGATAAAATCTCACTTTTGTAATTAAAGTACTTCACAGTTCGGTGCTGTGAAATGATTGGCACATAATTCAGTCTCATAATAGAAAGCATCCATGAAGTTTGTGACTTTCCAGATAGAGGTGCTGAGAATCTGCAGAAGGTTGTTCTCTCTACCTTTCATTCCTATGGGCAGAGATTCATAAACACGTTTCTAGACTCCAGTGCCCTGAGGAGAGCTGATTGTTTGTACTGAATGATTTGTGTTTCTAAGTGTGAGTTCTTAATACAGAAGAGCCAGCTATGTTCCAGCTTCTTTGGGAAGCACGGGACTCCAATTTCTGTTCCTGTATACAGCGCAACACAGAACTCTGGCTAAAACATCACTTTTGTAACTAAAGTACTTCACAGTTCCGTGTTGTGAAAAGAGTGGCAAATAATTAAGTCTCCTAAGTGAAAGCATCCATGACGTTTGTGACTTTCAAGCTGGAGGTGCAGAGAAAGGGCAGAAGGTTGTTCTATTTCCCATTCATTCATATGGGCCAAATGCCACAAAAACGTTACTAGTCTGTAGTGCCCTGAGGAGAGCCGCTAGTTTCTACGGCATGATTTGTTTTTCTAAATGTGAGTTCTTAATGCAAAAGGCCATGAAAAGTTCCAGCTTCTTAGGGAAGCAGGGTAATCCAATGCCTATTAAGGTACACAAAATCCTGGCTCAAAATTTCACTTTTATAACTGAAGTACTTCACAGTAGTGGGCTGTGAAAAGAGTTGCAAATCATTCAGACTCCTCCGAGAAATCATCCGTGAAGTTTGTGACTTTCCCGCTGGAAGTGCAGAGAAACTACAGAAGGTTGTTCACTCTGCCTATCATTCCTATGGGCAAAGAGCCACGAACACGTTTCTAGACTCCAGTGCCTGAGGAGAGATGCTTGTTTGTACTGCATGATTTGTGTTTTTAACTGTGAGTTCTTAATGCAGAAGAGCCAAGTAACCTCCAGCATTCTTGGAAGCAGGGCACTTCAGTGCCTGTTCTGATATACAGCGCAACACAGAACTCTGGCTAAAACATCACTTTTGTAACAAAATTGCTTCACAGTTCCGCCCCGTGAACAGAGTGGCAAATCATTCAGTATCCTAAGAGAAAGCATCCATGAAGTTGGTGACAATGCAGCTGGAGGTGTAGAGAAACTGCAGAAGGTTGTTCTCTCTCCCATTCATTCCTGAGTGCAGAGTCATAAACACATTTCAAGCCTCCAGTGCTGTGAGGAGAGCTGCTTGTTTCTACTGCATGATTTGTGTTTCTAAGTGTGAGTTCTTAATGCAGAAGAGCCAGCTAAGCTGCACCTTTTTTGAGAAGCAGGGCACTACAAATCTGGTTCCTGTACACAGCGCAACAGCAATGTGTGGCTAAAACTTCACTTTTGTAACTAAAGTACTTCACACTTCTGCGCTGTGAATACAGTGGCAAATCATTCAGTGTCCTAAGAGACAGCAATAATGAAGTTTGTGACATTCCAGCGAGAGGTGCAGTGAAACTGCAGAAGGTGATTCTCTCTCCAATTCATACCTATTGGCAATGAGCCACAAACACATTTCGGGACTCCAGTGCCCTGAGGAGAGCTGCTTGTTCCCAATGCATGATTTGTGTTTCTAAGTTTGATTTCATAATTCAAATGTGCTAGCTGAGCTCCAGCTTCTTTGGGAAGCAGGGCACTCCAAAGCCTGTTCCTGTACACAGTGCAAAAGAGATGTGATGCTAAAACTTCACATTTGAACTAATGTACTGCACAGTTCTGTGCTGTGAATAGAGTGGCAAATCATTCAATGTCCTAAGAGAAAGCATCCGTGAAGTTTGTGACTTTCCAGCTGGAGGTGCGGAGAAACTGCAGAAAGTTGTTCTATCTCCCATTCATATCTAAGGCAAAGAGCCACAAAGATGTTTCTATACTACAGTGCCCTGAGGACAGCTGCTTGTTTCTACAGAATGATTTGTCTGTCCACGTTAGAGTTCATAATGCGCAATAGCCAGCTAAGCTCCAGGTTTTTGTGAAGCTCGGCAATCCATTGCCTATTCTTTTAGACAGCGCAACACAGAACTCTGGATATGTCGTCAATTTGAAACTAAAGTTATTCACAGTTCCACGACTTGAAAATAGTGGCAAATCATTCAGTCTCCAAAGAGAAAACATCCAGGAAGTTTGTGACTTTCCAACTGGAGGTGCAGAGAAACTGCAGAAGGTTGTTCTCTCTCCCTTTGATTCCTAAGTGCAAAAAGCCACAAAGATATTTGTAGACTCTATTGCCTTGAGGGGAGCTGCTTGTTTCTACTGCTTGATTTGTGTTTCAAAGTGTGAGTTCTGAATGCAGAAAAGCCAGCTATGCTCTAGCTTTTTGGGAAGCAGGGCACTCCAATGCCTGTTCCTGTATACAGGGCAACACAGAACTCTGGATAAAACATCACTTTTGTAACTAAAGTACTTCACAGTTCTGCGCTGTGAGAAGAGTGGCAAATCATTCAGTCTCCTAA
>NW_004525074.1:122692-124228 GCF_000260255.1 Octodon degus
AAGAGTGGCAAATCATTCAGTCTCCTAAGAGAAAGCATCCGTGAAGTTTGGGACTTTCCACCTGGATGTGCAGAGAATCTGCAGAAGTTTGTTCTCTCTCCCATTCATTCCTAAGGGCAAAGAGCCACAAACACGTTTCTAGACTCCCGTGCCCTGAGGAGAGCTGCTTGTTTCTACTGTATGATTTGTGTTTCTAAGTATGAGTTCTTACTGCAGAAGTGCCAGCTGAGCTCCAGCATCTTTGGGAAGCAGGGGACTCCAATGCCTGTTCCTGTATACAGCACAACACAGAGCTCTCGTTAAAACGTCACTTTTGTAACTAAAGTACTTCACATTTCAGCGCTGTGAAAAGAGTGGCAAATCATTCAGTCTCCTAAGAGAAAGCATCCGTGAAGTTTGCGACTTTCCACCTGGAGGTGCAGAGAAACTGAAGAAGTGTGTTCTCTCTCCCATTCATTCCTATGGGCAAAGAGCCACAAACACATTTCTAGACTCCAGTGACCTGATGAGAGCTGCTTGTTTCTACTGCATGATTTATGTTTCTAAGTGTGAGTTCTTAATGCAGAAGAGCCAGCTAACATCAAGTTTCTTTGGGAAGCAGGGCACTCCAATGCCTGTTCCTGTATACAGCGCAACACAAAACTCTGGCTAAAACTTCACTTTTGTAACAAAAGTACTTCACAGTTTTGCGCTGTGAAAAGAGTGGGAAATCATTCACTGTTCTAAGAGAAAGCATCCGTGAAGTTTGGGACTTTCCACCTGGAGGTGCATAGAAACTGCAGAAGTTTGTTCTTTCTCCCATTCTTTCTTATGGGCAAAGAGCACCAAACACGTTTCTAGACTCCAGTGCCCTCAGGAGAGCTGCTTCTTTCTACTGCATTATTTGTATTTGTAAGTTAGATTTCTTAATGCAGAAGAGCCAGCTAAGCTCCAGCTTCTTAGGGAAGCAGGGCAGTCCAATGCCTGTTCCCGTATACAGCGCATCACAGGATTCTGGCTAAACCCTCACTTTTGTAACTAAAGTACTTCACAGTTCCCCGCTGTGAAAAGAGTGGCAAATCATTCAGTCTCCCAAGAAAAAGCATCCGTGAAGTTTGTGACTTTCCACCTGGAGGTGCAGCGAAACTGCAGAAGGTTGTTCTCTCTCCCATTCTTTCCTATGACTAAGAGCCACAAACACGTTTCTAGACTCCAGTGCCCTGAGGAGAGCTGCTTGTTTCTACTGCATGATTTGTGTTTCTAAGAGTGAGTTCTTAATGCAGAAGAGCCAGCTACGCTCCAGCTACTTGGGGAAGCAGGCACTCCAATGCCTGTTCTTGTATACAGCACAACACAGAACATTGACGAATACGTCACTTTTGTAACTAAAGTACTTGACAGATCCAAGCTGTGAAAAGCGTGGCAAATCATTCAGTATCCTAAGAAAAACAATCGTGAAGTTTGGGATTTTCCACCTAGAGGTGCAGAGAAACTGCACAAGTTTGTTCTCTCTCCCATTCATTCCTATGGGCAAAGAGCCACAAACACGTTTCTAGA
>NW_004525074.1:125847-133313 GCF_000260255.1 Octodon degus
GACTTTCCACCTGGAGGTGCAGAGAAACTGCAGAAGTTTGTTCCCTCTCCCTTTCATTCCTATGGGCAAAGAGCCACAAACACGTTTCTAGACTCCAGTGCCCTGAGGAGAGCTGTTCCTTTCTACTGCATTATTTGTGTTTCTAAGTGTGAGTTCTTAATGCAAAGAGCCACCTAAACTCCAGCTTCTTTGGGAAGCAGGGCACTCCAATGCCTGTTCCTGTATACAGCGCATCACAGGATTCTGGCTAAATCCTCACTTTTTAACTAAAGTACTTCACAGTTCCGCGCTGTGAAAAGAGTGGCAAATCATTCAGTCTCCTAAGAGAAAGCATCCATGAAGTTTGTGGCATTCTACCTGGAGGTGCAGAGAAATTGCAGAGGTTTGTTCTCTCTCCCATTCATTCCTAAGGGCAAAGAACCACAAACACGTTTCTAGACTCCAGTGCCCTGAGGAGAGCTGCTTGTTTCTACTACATGATATGTGTATCTAAGTGTGCGTTCTTAATGCAGAAGGGCCAGCTAAGCTCCAGCATTTTTGGGAAGCAGTACACTCCAACGCCTGTTCCTGTATACAGTGCCACACAGAAATCTTGCTAGAGGGATACTTTTGCAACTAAAGTACTTCACAGTTCCATGCTGTGAAAAGAGTGGCAAATCATTCAGTGTCCTAAGAGAAAGCATTCGTGAAGTGTGTGAATTTCCACATGGAGGTGCAGATAAATTGCAGAATTTTGTTCTCTCTGCCATTCATTCCTATGGGAAAGGGCCACAAACACGTTTCTAGACTCCAGAGCTCTGAGGAAAGCTTCTTGTTTCTACTGCATCATTTGTGTTTCTAAGTGTGAGATCTTAACGTAGAAGAGCCAGCTAAGCTCCAGCTTCTTTGGGAAGCAGGCACTCCAATGCCTGCTCTTGTATGCAGCACAACACAGAACTCTGGCTAAAACTTCACTTTTATAACTAAAGTACATCACACTTCCGCACTGGGTAAAGAGTGGCAAATCATTCAGTGTCCTAAGAGAAAACATCCGTGAAGTTTGTGACTTTCCACCTGGAGGTACAGAGAAACTGCAGTAGGTTTTTCTCTCTCCCATTCATTCGTATGGGCAAAGAGTCACAAACACATTTCTAGACTCCAATGCCCTGAGGAGAGCTGCTTGTTTCTACTGCGTGATTTTTGTTTCTATGTGTGAGATCTTAACGTAGAAGAGGCAGCTAATCTCCAGCTTCTTTGGGAAGAATGGCACTCAAATGCCTGCTCCTGTATAGAGCACAACACAGAATCCTGGCTTAAAGTTCACTTTCATAACTAAAGCACTTCACAGTTACGCGCTGTGAAAACAGGGTCAAATCATTCAGTGTCCTAAGAGAAAGCATCCGTGAAGTTTGTGACTTTCCACCTAGAGGTGCAGAGAAACTGCAGAAGTTTGTTCGTTCTTCCATTCATTCCTATGGGCAAACAGCCACAAACACGTTTCTAGACTTCAGTGCCCTGAGGAGAGCTGGTTGTTTCTACTGCATGATTTCTGTTTCTAAGTGTGAGATCTTAATGCAGAAGAGCCAGCTAAGCTCTAGCTTCTTACTGAAGCAATTCACTCCAATGCCTGCTCCTGTATACAGCACAACACAGAACTGTGGCTAAAACATCACTTTTATAAGTAAAGTACTTCACAGTTCCGCGCTGTGAAAACAGTGGCAATCATTCAGTCTCCCAGGAGAAAGCATCTGTGAAGTTTGAGACTTTCCACCTGGAGTTGCAGAGAAACTGCAGAAGTTTGTTCTCTCTCCCATTCATTACTATGGGCAAACAGCCAGAAACACCTTTCTAGAATCCAGTGCCCTGAGGAGAGCTGCTAGTTTCTACTGCATGATTTGTGTTTCTAAGTGTGAGTTCTTTATGCAGAAGAGGCAGCTAATCTCCAGCTTCTTTGGGAAGCATTGCACTCCAAAGACTGTTGCTTTATACAGCGCAACACAGAACTCAGGCTAAAATGACACTTTTGTAACTAAAGTACTTCACAGTTACACGTGGTGAAAAGAGTGGAAAACCATTCAGTCTCCTAAGAGAAAGCATCCGTGAAGTTTGTGACTTTCCACCTGGAGGTGCAGTGAAACTGCAGTTTGTTCTCTCTTCCATTCATTCCTATGGGCAAAGAGCCACAAACACTTTGTAGACTCCAGTGCCCTGAGGAGAGCTTCTTCTTTCTACTGCATGATTTTTGTTTCTAAGTTTGAGATCTTAATGCAGAAGAGCTTGCGAAGCTCCAGCTTCTTTGGGAACCAAGGCACTCCAATGCCTGCACCTGTATACAGCACAACACAGACCTCTGGCTAAAACATCACTTTTGTAAGTAAAGTACTTCACAGTTCCACGCTGTGAAAAGAGTGGCAAATCATTCAGTCTTCTTTTCATTCAGAAAACATCGGTGAAGTTTGTGACATTCCACCTGGAGGTGCAGAGAAACTGCAGAAGTTTGTTCTCTCTCCCATTCATTCCACAGGGCAAAGAGCCACAAAGACGTTTTTAGACTCCAGTACCATGAGGAGTGCTGCTTGTTTCTACTGCATGATTTGTGTTTCTAAGTGTGAGTTCTTAACGCAGAAGAGCCAGCTAAGATCCGGCTTCTTTGGGAAGCAGTACACTCCAATGCCTGTTCCTGTATACAGCGCAACACAGAACTCTGGCTAAAATGAAACTTTTGTAACTAAAGTACTTCACAGTTCAGTGCTGTGAAAAGAGTGGCAATCATGCAGTCTCCTACGAGAAAGCATCCGTGAAGTTTCTGACTTTCCACCTGAAGGTGCAGAGCAACTGCAGAAGTTTTTTCTTTCTCCCATTCATTCCTAAGGGTAAAGAGCCACAAACACGTTTCTATACTCCAGAGCCCTGAGGAGAGCTGCTTGTCTCTACTGCATGATTTGTGCTTCTAAGTGAGAGTTCTTAATGCAGAAGAGCAGCTAAGCTCCAGCTTCTTTGGGAAGCAGGGCACTCCAAAGCCTGATCCTATATACAGCGCAACACAGAACTCTGGCTAAAACATCACTTTTGTAACTAAAGTACTTCACAGTTTCGCATGGTGAAAAGAGTTGAAAATCTCAGGCTCCTAAGAGAAAGCATCCGTGAAGTTTGTGACTTTCCACCTGGAGGTGCAGAGAAATTGCAGATGTTTGGTCTCTCTGCCATTCATTCCTATGGGAAAGAGCCACAAACACATTTCTCGACTCCAGAGCTCTGAGGAAATCTTCTTGTTTCTACTGCATCATTTGTGTTTCGAAGTGTGAGATCTTAACGCAGAAGAGCCAGCTAAGCTCCAGCTTCTCTGGGAAGCAAGGCACTCCAATGCCTGCTCTTGTATGCAGCACAACAAAGAACTCTGGCTAAAACTTCACTTTTATAACTAAAGTACATCACACTTCCGCACTGTGTAAAGAGTGGCAAATCATTCAGTGTCTTAATAGAAATCATCCGTGAAGTTTCTGACTTTCCACCTGGAGGTACAGAGAAACTGCAGAAGTTTTTTTCTTTCTCCCATTCATTCCTATGGGCAAAGAGCCACAAACACGTTTCTAGAATCACTGCCCTGAGGAGAGCTGCTTGTTTCTACTGCATGATTTGTGTTTCTAAGTGTGAGTTCTTAATGCAGAAGTTCCAGGAAAGCTCCAGCTTCTTAGGGAATCAGGGCACTCCATTGCGTGTTTCTGTATACAGCGCAATACAGAACTCTGCTAAAATGTCACTTTTGTAACTAAAGTACTTCACAGTTCCGCGCTGTGAAAAGAGTGGCAAATCGTTCACTCTCCTAAGAGAAAGCATTCGTGAAGTGTGTGCCTTTGCACCTGGAGGTGCAGAGAAACTGCCGAAGTTTTTTCTCTCTCCCCTTCATTCCAAAGGTGCAAGAGCCACAGACAGATTTCTAGATTCCAGTGCCCTGAGGAGAGTTGCTTGTTTCTACTGCATGATTTGGGTTTCTAAGTGTGAATTCTTAATGCAGAAGACCAAGCTAATCTCCAGCTTCTTTGGGAAGCAGTGCACTCCGAAGCCTGTTCCTGTATACAGCGCAACACAGAAATCTGGCAAAAACGACACTTTTGTAAGTAATTACTTCACAGTTCCGCGCTGTGAAAAGAGTGAGAAATCATTCTGTCTCCTAAGAGAAAGCATCCGTGAAGTTTGTAACTTTGCTCCTGGAGGTGCAGAGAAACTGCAGAAGTTTGTTCTCTCTCCCATTCATTCCACAGGCGAAAGAGCCACAGACACGTTTCTAGACTCCAGTTCCCTGAGGAGAGCTGATTGTTCCTACTGCATGATTTGTGTTTCTAAGTGTGAGTTCTTAATGCAGAAGAGCCAGCTAATCTCCAGCTTCATTGGGAAGCAGTGCACGCCGAAGCCTGTTCCTGTATACTGTGCAACACAGAACTCTGGCAAAAACGACACTTTTGTAAGTAAAGTACTAAACAGTTCTGCGCTGTGAAAAGAGTGGCAAATCATTCAGTATCCTACGAGAAAGCATCCGTGAAGTTTCTGACTTTCCACCTGGAGGTGCAGAGAAATTGCAGAAGTTTGTTCTCTCTGCATTCTTTCCAAAGGCAAAAGAGCCACAAACTTGTTCGTAGACTCCAGTGCCTGAATAGAGCTGCTTGTTTCTACTGCATGATTTGTGTTTCTAAGTGTGAGTTCTTAATGCAGAAGAGCCAGGTAATCTCCAGCTTCTTTGGGAAGCAGTGCACTCCAATGCCTGTTCCTGTATAGAGCGCAACACAGAACTGTGGCTAAAACGACACTTTTGTAACTAAAGTACTTCACAGTTCAGCGCTGTGAAAAGAGTGGCAAATCATTGTCTCCTAAGAGAAAGCATCCGTGAAGTTTGTGACTTTCCACCTGGAGGTGCAGAGACAATGCAGAAGTTTTTTTCTTTTCCCATTCATTCCTATGGGCAAAGAGCCACAAACACGTTTCTAGACTCCAGTGCCCTGAGGAGAGCTGCTTGTTTCTACTGCATGATTTGTCTTTCTAAGTGTGAGATCTTAACGCAGAAGAGCCAGCTAAGCTCCAGCTTCTTTGGGAAGCAAGCACTCCAATGCCTGCTCCTGTATACAGTACAACTGAGATTTCTGGCAAAATCTTCACTTTCCTAACTAAAGTACTTCATAGTTCCGCGCTGTGAAAAGAGTGGCAAATCATTCAGTCTCCTAAGAGAAATCATCCGTGAACTTTCTGACATTCTTGCTGCAAGTGCAGAAAAACTCCAGAAGGTTGTTCTCTCTGCCTTTCATTCCTAAGGTGATAGAGCCACAAACAGCTTTCTAGACTCCAGTGCCCTGAGGAGCTGCTTGTTTCTACTGCATTTTTTGTGTTTCTGAGTGGGAGTTCATAATGCAGAAGAGCCAGCTAAGCTCCAGTTTTCTTGGGAAGCAGTACACTCCAATGCCTGTTCCAGTGTACAGCGCAACACAGAACTCTGGCAAAAACGACACTTTTGTAACTAAAGTACTTCACAGTTCAGCGCTGTGAAAAGTGTGGCAAATCATCGTCTCCTGCGAGAAAGCATCCGTGAAGTTTGTGACTTTCCACCTGGAGGTGCAGAGAAACTGCAGAAGTTTGTTCTCTCTCCCATTCATTCTAAAGGCGAAAGAGCCCGAAACATGTTTCTAGAATCCAGTGCCCTCAGGAGAGCTTCCTGTTTCTACTGCAAGATTTGTGTATCTAAGTGTGAGATCTTAACGTATAAGAGACGGCTAAGCTCCAGCTTCTTCGAGAAGCAAGGTACTCCAAGGCCTGCTCCTGTATACAGCACAACACAGAACTCTGGCTAAAACCTCACTTTTATAACTAATGTACATCACACTTCTGCACTGTGAAAAGAGTGGGAAATCATTCAGTGTCCTAAGAGAAAGCATCCGTGAAGTTTGTGAATTTCCAACTGGAGGTACAGAGAAATTGCAGAAGTTTTATCTTTCTCCCATTCATTCCTATGGGCAAAGAGCCACAAACCACTTTCTAGACTCCAGTGCCCTGAGGAGAGCTGCTTGTTTCTACTGCATGATTTGTGTTTCTAACTGTGCGTTCTTAATGCAGAAGAGGCAGCTAAGCTCCAGCTTCTTTGGGAAGCAAGGCACTCCAATGCCTGCTCCTGTATACAGTACAACACAGAATTCTGGCTTAAACTTCACTTTCCTAACTAAAGCACTTCACAGCTCCTTCTATGAAATGAGTGTCAAATCATTCAGTCACCTAAGAGAAAGTATCCGTGAAGTTTCTGAGTTTCCATCTGGAGGTGCAGAGAAACTGCAGTTTGTTCTCTCTCCCATTCATTCCTATGGGCAAAGAGCCACAAACAGGTTTGTAGACTCCAGTGCCCTGAGGAGAGCTTCTTGTTTCTACTGCATGATTTGTGTTTCTAAGTGTGAGATCTTAATGCAGAAGAGATAGCTAAGCTCCAGCTTCTTTTGGAACCAAGGCACTCCAATTCCTGCTCCTGTATACAGCACAACACAGAACTCTGGCTAAAACACCACTTTTGTAAGTAAAGTACTTCACAGTTCCACGCTGTGAAAAGAGTGGCAAATCATTCAGTATCCTAAAAGAAAACATCCGTGAAGTTTGTGACTTTCCACCCAGAGGTGCAGAGAAACTGCAGAAGTTTGTTCTCTCTCCCATTAATTCCAAAGGCCAAAGAGCCACAAACACGTTTCTAGACTCCAGTGCCATGAGGAATGCTGCTTGTTTCTACTGCATGATTTGTGTTTCTAAGTGTGAGTTCTTAATGCAGAAGAGCCTGCTGGGCTCCGGCTTCTTTGGGAAGCAGTACACTCCAATGCCTGTTCCTCTATACAGCGCAACACAGAACTCTGGTTAATATGAAACTTTTGTAAATAAAGTACTTCACAGTTCAGCGTTATGAAAAGAGTGGCAATCATTCAGTTTCCTATGAGAAAGCATACGTGAAGTTTCTGACTTTCAACCTGGAGGTGCAGAGAAACTGCATAAATTTTTTCTTTCTCCCATTCATTCCTAAGGGCAAAGAGCCACAAACACGTTTCTATACTCCAGAGCCCTGAGGAGAGCTGCTTGTTTCTACTGCATGATTTGTGTTTCTAAGTTTGACATCTTAATGCAGAAGAGCCAGCTAAGCTCCAGGTTCTTTGGGAAGGAAGCACTCCAATGCCTGCTCCTGTATAAAGCACAACTCAGAACTCTGGCTAAAACTTCACTTTCCTAACTAAAGTACTTCACAGTTCTGCGCTGTGAAAAGAGTGGCAAATCATTCAGTCTCCTAAGAGAAAGCATCCATGAAGTTTGTGCCTTTGCACATGGAAGTGCAGGGAAACTGCAGAAGTTGGTTCTCTCTCCCATTCATTCCAAAGGTGAAAGAGCCACAGACACGTTTCTAGACTCCAGTGCCCTGAGGAGAGCTGCTTGTTTCTACTGCATGATTTGTGTTTCTAAGTGTGAGTTCTTAATGC
>NW_004525074.1:135178-136576 GCF_000260255.1 Octodon degus
TTTTCACTAGCTGCCTTCTCCGATCTTTCCTCCTGTAATTGTTCTAACGCTGCCTGAGTGCCTCTCTTCAATTTAAGTTTTCTGGATAAAAGTAGCTCTTGTAGAGCCAGAAAAATTGGGTACGACATGTTCGCGCCCATAACAAAAATTTACTTTGTAGTTCGCTCGTAGGCAAACCGGAATCGCTCGTAGGAAAACCTTGGCGCTCCTACCTTATCTACAGATAGGAGCCCTGAACCCCGCTTTTGTCGCGGATCCCCAACTTACCCGGGGGCTTACCGGTGCACCCCCTGACCAACGAAAGTTCTGAGCTGCTGGCTTGAGACGACGTTCCCCATACGGGCCAGCACTTGTGGCGCGCGACCTCGCCAGCAAGGACGACGCAACACACAACTCTTCCTTCAGTGGTTTATTCAGGCTCCTAACAGTAAGTTTCTTATGCTCTCTCTCTTTTCCCTCCAGCCCTCGGCCTATATATAATCCCAAGCCCAATCCCAGTGTGCCACGTGGGGATCGCCCATGGGTCCAGCCTATGGGGAAGCAAATCATGACAGCAGGCCTGGATATATAAGGAGCTGTTGTGCACAGAAAGCGCTAACCCACGGTGTGGTGGAAGGTGGAAACCAGAGCCATCCTGTAGGCGCGGTCCTTCGCAGCTCTCCACAACTTCCCAATATTTACCCACCTATGGGTAATCAAAGCAGTACTAAAACCCATGATCCCAGACTTGGACAACACATAAGCCCAGTGGATCATGAGTTAACACAAACTCTAAAAGTCCTCACTCCATGACGACATGAGGCTTTCCGGGGACAACTAGAAATAAACGATAACAACTTAACAGTTCAGAGCTGTGAAAAGACTGGCAATAAATTCAGTCTCCTAAGAGAAATCATCCATTAAGTTTGTGACTTTCTCGCTGGAGGTGCAGAGAAACTGCGGAAAGTTGTTCTCTCTCACTTTCATTCCTATGGGCAAAGAGCACAAACATATTTGTAGATCCCAGTGCACTTAGGAGATCTGCTTGTTTCTACAGCATGATTTGTTTTTCTCAGTGTGAGTTCTTAATGCAGAACAGCCAGCTAAGTTCCAGCTTCTTTGCGAAGCAGGGCACTGTAATGCCTGTTCCTGTATACAGCGCAATGCAGAACTCTGGCTAAAACGTCACTTTTGTAACTAAAGTACTTCACAGTTCCGCGCTGTGAAAAGAGTGGCAAATCATTCAGTCTCCTAAGAGAAATGATCCGTGAAGTTTCTGACTTTCTATCTAGGGGTGCAGAGAAACTGCAGATGGTAGTTCTCTTTCCCATTATTCCTATGAGCAAACAGCCACAACCTCGTGTCAGGATTCCACAGCACTGAAGAGAGCTGTCGTTTCTACTGCATGATTTGTGTTTC
>NW_004525074.1:136676-147592 GCF_000260255.1 Octodon degus
TTGTTTCTACTGCATGATTTGTGTTTCTAAGTGTGAGTTCTTAATGCAGAAGAGCCAGCTAAGCTCCAGCTTCTTTGGGAAGCAGTGCACTCAGAAGCCTGTTCCTGTATACAGTGCAAAACAGAACTCTTTCAAAAACGACATTTTTGTAAGTAACGTACTTCACAGTTCCGCGCTGTGAAAAGAGTGGCAAATCATTCACTCTCCTATGAGAAAGCATCCGTGAAGTTTGTGATTTTCCACCTGGAAGACCAGAGAAATTGCAGAAGTTTTTTCCCCCTCCATTCATTCCAAAGTTGAAAGAGCCACAAACAGCTCTCTAGAATCCAGTGCCCTGAGGAGAGCTGCTTGTTTCTATTGCATTTTTTGTGTTTCTGTGTGTGAGTTCATAATGCATAAGAGCCAGCTAAGCTCCAGCTATTTGGGAAGCAGTACACTCCAATGCCTGTTCCTCTATACAGTACAACACAGATCTCTGGCAAAAATGAAACTTTTGTAACTAAAGTACTTCACAGTTCAGCGCTGTGAAAAGAGTTGCAAATCATTGTCTCCTACGAGAAAGCATCCGTGAAGTTTGTGACTTTCCACCTGGAGGTGCAGAGATACTGCCGAAGTTTTTTTTCTTTCTCCCATTCATTCCTACGGTCAAAGAGCCACAAACGCGTTTCTAGACTCCAGTGCCGTGAGGAGAGCTGCTTGTTTCTACTGCATGATTTGTCTTTCTAAGTGTGAGATCCTAACGCAGAGAGCCAGCTAAGCTCCAGCTTCTTTGGGAAGCAAGCACTCCAATGCCTGCTCCTGTATACAGTACAACTCAGATCTCTTGCTAAAACTTCACTTTCCTAACTAAAGTACTTCACAGTTCCGCGCTGTGAAAAGAGTGGCAAATCATTCAGTCTCCTAAGAGAAAGCATCCTTGAAGTTTGGGACTTTGCACCTAGAGGTGGAGAGAAACTGTAGAAGTTTGTTCTCTCTGCATTCATTCCAAAGGCGAAAGAGCCATAAACTCGTTTGTAGACTCCAGTGCCCTGAAGCGAGCTGTTTGTATCTACTGCATGATTTGTGTTTCTAAGTGTGAGTTCTTAATGCATAAGAGCCAGCTCATCTCCAGCTTCTTTGGGAAGCAGTGCACTCCAATGCCTGTTCCTGTATACAGAGCAACACAAAACTCTGGCTAAAACGTCACTTTGGTAACTAAAGTACTTCACAGTTCCACGCTGTGAAAAGAGTGGCAAATCATTCAGTCTCCTAAGAGTAAGCATCCGTGAAGTTTACGACTTTCCACGTGGAGGTTCAGAGAAACTGCAGAAGTTTGTTCTCTCTCCCATTAATTCCAAAGTCGAAAGAGCCACAAACACGTTTCTAGACTCCAGTGCCCTGAGGAGAGCTGCTTGTATCTACTGCATGATTTGTGTTTCTAATTGTGCGATCTTAATAGAGAAGAGCCAGCTAAGCTCCAGCTTCTTTGGGAAGCAAGCACTCCAATGCCTGCTCCTGTATACAGCACAACTTAGAACTCTGGCTAAAACTTCATTTTCCTAACTAAAGTACTTCACAGTTCCACTCTGTGAAAAGAGTGGCAAATCATTCAGTCTCCTAAGAGAAAGCATCCATGAAATTTGTGACTTTCTAGCTGCAGGTGCAGAAAAACTCCAGAAGGTTGTTCTCTCTGCCTTTCATTCCTAAGGCGAAAGAGCCACAAACAGCTTTCTAGACTCCAGTGACCTGAGGAGAGCTGCTTGTTTCTGCTGCATTTTTTGTGTTTCTGAGTGTGAGTTCATAATGCATAAGAGCCAGCTAAGCTCCAGCTTTTTGGGAAGCAGTACACTCAAATGCCTGTTCCTGTATGCAGCGCAACACAGAACTCTGGCTAAAACGACACTTTTGTAACTAAAGTAATTCACAGTTCCACACTGTGAAAAGTGTGGCAAATCATTCAGTCTCCTAAAAGAAAACATCCATGAAGTTTGTGACTTTCCACCCGGAGGTGCAGAGAAACTGCAGAAGTTTGTTCTGTCTCCCATTCATTCCAAAGGTGAAAGAGCCACAAACAGCTTTCTAGACTCCAGTGCCCTGAGGAGAGCTGCTTGTTTCTACTGCATTTTTTGTGTTTCTAAGTGTGAGTTCTTAATGCAGAAGAGCCAGCAAATCTCCAGCTTCTTTAGGAAGCAGTGCACTCCGAAGCCTGTTCCTGTATACAGCGTAAAACAGAACTCTGGCAAAAACGACACTTTTGTAAGTAAAGTACTTCACAGTTCCATTCTGTGAAAACAGTGGCAAATCATACAGTCTCCTACGAGAAAGCATCCAAGAAGGTTGTGATTTTCCACCTGGAGGTGCAGAGAAACTGCAGAAGTTTGTTCTCTCTCCCATTCATTCCACAGGGGAAAGAGCCACAGACACGTTTCTAGACTCCAGTGCCCTGAGGAGAGCAGCTTGTTCCTACTGCATGACTTGTATTTCTAAGTGTGAGTTCTTAATGCAGAAGAGCCAGCTAAGCTCCAGCTTCTTTGGGAAGCAAGCACTCCAATGCCAGCTCCTGTACAGAGCACAACACAGATCTCTGGCTAAACTTCACTTTCCTAACTAAAGTACTTCACAGTTCCGCGCTGTGAAAAGAGTGGGAAATCATTTAGTCTCCTAAGAAAAAGCATGCGTGAAGTTTGTGACTTTCTAGCTGCAGGTGCATAAAAACTCCACAAGGTTTTTCTCTCTGCCTTTCATTCCTAAGGCGAAAGAGCCACAAACACCTTTCTAGACTCCAGTGCCCTGAGGACAGCTGCTTGTTTTTACTGCATTTTTTTGTTTCTGCGTGTGAGTTCATAATGCATAAGAGCCAGCTAAGCTCAAGCTTTTTGGGAAGCAGTACACCCCAATGCCTGTTCCTGTATACAGCGCAACACAGAACACTGGGTAAAATGACACTTTTGTAACTAAAGTACTTCACAGTTCAGCGCTGTGAAAAGAGTGGCAAATCATTGTCTCTTACGAGAAAGCATCCATGAAATTTGTGACTTTACCCCTGGAGGTGCAGATATACTGCAGAAGTTTTTTTCTTTCTCCCATTCATTCCTATGGGCAAAGAGCCACAAACTCGTTTCTAGACTCCAGTGCCCTGAGGAGAGCTGCTTGTTTGTACTGCATGATTTGTCTTTGTAAGTGTGAGATCTTAACGCAGAAGAGCCAGATAAGCTCCAGCTTCTTTGGGAAGCAAGCACTCCAATGCCTGCTCCTGTATACAGTACAACTCAGATCTCTGGGTAAAACTTCACTTTCCTAGCTAAAGTATTTCACAGTTCCGCGCTGTGAAAAGAGTGGCAAAACATTCAGTCTTCTAAGAGAAAGAATCCATGAAGTTTGTGACTTTGCACCTGGAGGTGCAGAGAAACTGCAGAAGTTTGTTCTCTCTGCATTCATTCCAAAGGCGAAAGAGCCACAAACTCGTTTGTAGACTCCAGTGCCCTGAAGAGAGCTGCTTTTATCTACTGCATGATTTGTGTTTCTAAGTGTGAGTTCTTAATGCAGAAGAGCCAGCTAATCTCCAGCTTCTTTGGGAAGCAGTGCATTCTAATGCCTGTTCCTGTATACAACTCAACACAGAACTCTGGCTAAAACAACACTTTTGTAACTAAAGTACTTACAGTTGCCCACTGTGAAAAGAGTGGCAAATCATTCAGTCTCCTAAGAGAAAGCATCCGTGAAGTTTGTGCCTTTCCATCTGGAGGTTCATAGAAACTGCAGAAGTTTGTTTTCTCTCCCATTCTTTCCTAAGGGGAAAGAGCCACAAACACTTTTCTAGACTTCAGTGTCCTGAGGAGAGCTGCTTCTTTCTATTGAATGATTTGTGTTTCTAAGTGTGAGTTCTTAATGCAGAGGAGACAGCTGAGCTCAAGCTTCTTGTGGATGTAGGGCACTCCAATGCCTATTCCTCTATACAGCGCAAAAGAGAAATCTTGCTAAAACGTCACTTTTGGACATAAAGTTCTTCGTAGTTCCGCACTGTGAAAAGAGTTGCAAATCATTCAGTCTCCTAAGAGAAAGCATCCGTGAAGTTTGGAACTTTGCACCTGGAGGTGCAGACAATCTTCAGAAGTATGTGCTCTCTCCCATTCATTCCTATGGTCAAAGGGCCACAAACACTTTTCTAGACTCCAGTGCCCTGAGGAGAGCTTCTTGTTTCTATTTCATGATTTGTGTTTGTAAGTGTGAGTTCTGAATGCAGAAGAGCCTGCTCTTCTCCAGCTTCTTTGGGAAGCATGTCACTGCAATACCTGTTCCTGTACACAGTGAAACACAGAACTTTGGCTAAAACCTCACTTTTGTAACTAAAGTACTTCACAGTTCCGTGGTGCGAAAAGTGTAGCAAATCATTCAGTCTCCTAAGAAAAATCAACGGTGAAGTTTGTGAATTTCCAGCTGGAGGTGAAAGAATTTGCAGAAGGTTGTTCTCTCTCCGATTCATTCCTAAGTGCAAAGAGTGACAAACAGGTTTGTAAACTCCACTGACCTGAGGAGAGCTGCTTGTTTGTACTACATGATTTCTGTTTCTAAGTGTGAGATTTTAATGCAGATTTGTAAGCTAAGCTCCAGCTCCTTTGGGAATGCAGGGCACTCCAATGCCTGTTCCTGTATACCTAGCAAAATAGACTTCTGGATTATATGTCACTTTTGTAACTAAAGTACTTCACAGTTCCGCGCTGTGAAAAGAGTGGCAAATCATTGAGTCTCCTAAGAGAAAGCATCCGTGAATTTTGTGACTTTCCACCTGGACGTGCAGAGAAACTGCCGAAAGTTGTTCTTTCGCCGATTCTTTATGTTGGTAAAGAGCCACAAACTCGTTTCTAGACTCCATTGCCCTGAGGAGAGCTGCTTGTTTCTATTGGATGTATTGTGTTTCTAGGAGTGAGTTCTTAATCCTGAAGAGCCAGCTAAGCAACAGCTTCTTTGGGAAGCTGGGCACTCAAATGCCTGTTAATGTACACAAGCAACACAGATCTCTGGCCAAAAAGTCAGTTTTGTAATTAAAGTACTTCACAGCTCTGCGCTATGAAATCTGTGGCACATCATTCAGTCTCCTACGAGAAAGCATGCATGATGTTTGTTACTTTAAACGTGGAGGTGCAGAGAAACTGCAGATGGTGTTCTCTCTACAATTCATTTCTATATACAAAGAGCCACAAACTTGTTTCTAGACTGCATTGTGCTGATTAGAGCTACTTGTTTCTACTAAATAATTTGTGTTTATAAATGTGAGTTATTAATGCAGAGGATCTTGTTAAGCACCTTCTTCTTTGGGACGCAGGACACTCCAAAGCCTGTTCCTCTTTAGAGCACAATGCAGAACTGTGGTTAAAACGTCACTTTTGTAACTAAAGTACTTCACCGTTCCGTGCTGTAATAACAGTCACAAATCATTCACGCTCCTATGAGAAAGCATCCGTGAAGTTTGAGACTTTTCAAGTGAAGGTACATAGAAACTGCAGATGGTTTTGGTCTCTCTCATTCATTCCTATGGGGAAAGTGCCACAAATATGTTTCTAGAGTCCAGTTAACAGAGGAGAGCTGCTTTTTTCTACTGCTTTATTTGTGTTTATACGTGTGAGTTCTTAATGCAGAAGAGCCAGCTAAGCTCCAGCTTGTTTGGCAAGCATTGCACTCCAATTCCTGCTCCTGTATACATCTCAACACAGAACTCTGGATAAACATCACGTTTGTAACTAAAGTACTTCAGAGTTTGGAGCTGTTTAAAGACTGGCAAATCATTCAATCTCCTTAGAGTAAGCATCCGTGAAATTTGTTTCTATCCAGCCGGAGGTGCAGAGAAATTGCAGAGGGTTGTTCTCTCTCACTTTCATTCCTATGGTCAAACAGGCACAAACAAGTTTCTAGACTCCAGTGCTCTGAGGAGAGGTGCTTGTTTCGACTGCATGATTTGTGTTTCTAAGTGGGAGTTCTCAAGGCAAAATACTCAGGTAATCGCCACCTTCCTTGGGAAGCAGTTCACTCCAATGCTTGTTTCTGTATACGGTGCAACACAGAACTCTGTCTAAAACTCACTTTTGTAATTAAAGTGTTTCACAGTTCCACGCTGTGAAAATAGTGGCAAATCATTGAGTCTCCTAAGAGAAAGTACCCGTGAAGTTGGTGACATTCCAGCTGGAGGTGCAGAGAAAATGCAAAAAGGTTTTCTCTCTCCCATTCCTTCCATGTGCAAAGAATCACAAACACATTTCTAGATTCCAGTGACCTTAAGAGATCTGCTTCTATCTAGTGTATGATTTGTGTTTCTAAGTGTGAGTTCTCAATGCCGAAGAGCCAGCTAAACTCCAGGTACTTTGGAAGTAGGGCACTCCAATGCCTGTTCCTGTATAAGGCGCAAAGAGTTCTCTGGCTAAAACATCTCCTTAGAGAAAGAATCCCTGAAGGTCGTGACTTTACAACTGGAGTTGCACAGAAAATACATAACGTTCTTTTCTATCCCATTCATTACTATGTGCAAGGAGCCACAAACTCGTTTGCAAACTCCAGTGTCCTTAGGAGAGGTTCCTGTTTCTACTGCAAGATTTGTGTTACTAGGTGTGAGTTCTTAAGGCAAAAGAGCCAGCTGAGTTCCAGCTTTTTTGGGAAGCAGGACACTCCAATGCCTGTTGTGGTATATGGCGCAATACAGAACTCTGGCTAAAACATCACTTTTGTAACTAAAGTACTTCACAGTTCAGCACTGTGAAAAGAGAGGCAAATCAATCAGTCTACTAAGAGAAAGCTTCCATGAAGTTGGTGACTTTCAAGCTGTAGGTGCAGAGAAACTGCAGATGGTTGTTCTCTCTCCCATTCATTCCTATGGCCAAAGAGCTAAAAACACGTTTCTAGACTCCAGTGCCCTTAACACAGCTGCTTCTTTCTACTGCATGATTTTTGTTTCTATATGTGTGTTATTCATGCAGAATAGCCAGGTAGCTTCAGGTTATTTGGGATGCTGTGCACTCCACTGCCTTTTCCTGTATAAGGCTACACAGAACTCTGGCTACAATGTCACCTTTGTATCTAAAGTTCTTCAAAGTTCCGCGCTGTTTAAAGTGGCAAATCTTTCAGTCTCCTATGAAAACCCCACTGTGAAGTTCCTGACTTTCCAGCTGGAGGTGCAACGAAACTTCAGAAGGTTGTTCTCTTTCCCATTCATTCCTAAGTGCAAAGAGCCAGAAACACTTTTCTAGATTCCAGTGCCCTGAGGAGACCTGCTTGTAAGCACTGCATGATTTGTGCTTCTAAGTGTGAGTTATTAATGCAGAGGAGCCAGCTAAGCTCTAGATTCTTTGGGCAGCAGGGCACTCCAATGCCTGATCCTGTGTAAGTCATAATACAGAACTCAGGATAAAACTCCACTTTTGTAAGTAAAGTACTTCACTGTTCCGTGCTCTGAAAAGAGTGGCAAATCATTCAGTCTCCTAAGAGAAAGCATCCATGATGTTTGTGACTTTCCACCTGGAGGTGCAGAGAAACTGCAGAAGATTGTTCTCTCTCCCATTCATTCCTGTGGACAAAGAGCCACAAACACGTTTCCAGTCTTAAGTGCCTTGAGGAGAGCTGCTTTTTTCTACTGCATGATTTGTGTTTCTAAGTGTGAGTTCTTAGTGAAGAAGAGCCAATTAGGCCACAGCTTGTTTTGGATGCAGGGCATTGCAAAGCCTGTTCCTGTATACAGCCTAACATAGATCTCTGACTAAATCCTCACTTTGGTAACTAAAATACTTCACAGTTCTGCGCTGTGAAAAGAGTGGAAAATCATTCATTCTCCTAAGAGAACGCATGTGTGAAGCTTGTGACTTTCCATCTGGAGGTGCAAAGAAACTGCAGAAGGTTTTATTCTCTCCCTTTCATTCCTATGGGCAAAGAGCCACAAACACTTTCCCAGACTCTCCTGCTGTGAGGAGAGCTGCTTATTTCTACTGCATGATTTGTATTTCTAAATGTGAGCTCTTAATGCAAAGAGCCATCAAATCTCCTGCTTCTTTGAGAAGCAGGGCTCTCCAATTCTTGTACCTGTATACAGATCAACACAGAACTTTGGCTAAAACTTCAGTTTTGTTATTCTTTGTAGTTTGTGTTTCCACGTGTCAGCTCTTAATGCAGAAGAGCCATCAAAGCACCAGCTTTTTGAGAAGCAAGGCACTCCATTGCCTGTTCCTGTACACAGCGCAAAACAGAACTCTGGCTAAATCGTCACTTTTTTAACTAAAGTACTTCTGTCTCAGTTACTCTTCTCTCGTTGCTAGGAGAAATACCTGACACTCAAAATGAAGGAAGGAATGGTTTATTTAGCTCATAGTTAATAGCGTTTTCAGTCCATACTCATCTGGGTCCAACGCAGAACAGCACAGAGCAGAAAGCATCCTTTCATGGAGGCGGCAAAGAGCAAGAGCGCAAGGTAGGGGTAGCAGCAGCTCAAGCAGATAAATTCTCTTCCTAGCTTACATTGTAATGCAATTTACCTGTCCCAGGGTAGGGGAAGTACTCACACCTATGGGTACTTCCCAGTACTTACCCACCTATGGGTAATCCCAGCATTACTAAAACCCATAATCCCAGCCTTGTATCACACATAATCCCAGTGGATCATGAGTTGACACAAACTCTAGAAATCCTCACCCCATGACTGCATGAGGCTTTGGGGGGACAACTAGACACAAACCATAACATTCCACCCCTTGACCCCCAAAGTCTCTTGCGCATCCCTTTGTGCAAAAGACATTTTAGTCCATCTCTAAGAGTTGCCAAAGTCCCAACAGTTTCAGTATTACTGAAAAGTCCAAGTCCCAAGTCTCCTCCAAGATCCAAGGCAAACTCTTAACTCTGAACCTCTATACAAAAGAAAAAAGTTAAACACATCCAACATTCAAAGGCACAAGACAAACATTACCATTCCAAAAGGTACACACAGTAGGATACCAAGCATTGGGACCAACACAAGTCCAGAAGCCAGCAGTGCAGACACTAAGTCCTGCAGTTCCATGTGGACCATCTGAAGCAATCTGCGATGAGTTGTGAGCTCCAAAGGCCTTACGTGGCTCCACCCCTATCACACTTCTGCTGGTAGCTCTTATGGCTTCTCTCTTCAGCCTGTTTTGCTCCCTTTTGGCAGCTTTTCTTAGACCATCCACATTCCTGGCTTTTTCAAACTTCATAGGTTTCCACTTCTCACTCACAGCTTCACACACTGCCCTCTCAGGGGCACACTGTCTGACCTCCCAGGCCTTCTTCTGAAATCTGGGCGGAAGCCTTCTGAACCTCAGTACTCCTGCATTCTGCATGCACCTACGACCAGCAAAGCCATGTGGACGATGCCAAGGCCTGCTGCCAGCTGGAGCAGTAGCCAGGATTTCCTCTCTCTTGGCTGTACGGTCGAGTGCCTGGATCGCTGAGCACTCTGACCCTGATTCTGAGAAAAAAAATTCTCTATGCAGGTGCCATTCTGCAATCTGATGTGGCTGCTGCCTCCATTCTGGAACCTGGTGTGGCTGCTGGCTCCATTCTGGAACATGGAGCTCTGCAGCTTTGTCCTCAAAGCAAAGTCCCTCACCCTTGCCATTCTTAGGCTGCAAAGGGCAAGAACCTGCCACCTCCTGTGATGCCCTCAGGACATCTTTTCTACTCTCCTGTTCCTTCTCAGCAATGGAGATCATCTTAGCTCTGTCTTCACAGTCCACAGCTTTCCTGGAACTTACTTTCTGGTCAAACTCGACATTTTAAATCATCCTTTTGGGCTCTTTGCTCTTGATTCTCAAAATAGATCTGGCTAAAAGCCCCCAGTAACAACCAGGTCACTGCCCCAATATTTGGCTGCCTTGAAATTTCTTTTGCTAGATTGATCAGTCCACCATGCTTAAATTCAGTCTCAGGCAAAGTTTCTGGGCATGAGCAAAATGCAGACAACTTCTCTGCCAAGTCAAAACACAAATGATCTGGAGTCCAACAATCAATGCTGTCTTTTCTCCCAGAAGAATCCTCCCCAGCCTGGTCTGTACAGGCCAGCTTTCTATCAATGCTCTGGTCTTCTGAGCTCTGACCAGAATCTCCCATACAGAACAGCCAAAGCTGTTCCAGCGCTTCATGTGTAGACCACATCTACGAATCTTTCCTATCTCTTCCCATGAGCCAGTCCCAAAAGCTTGTAATCCACATGATCGGCTTGAGCCACAGCAACGACACCACTTCTCTGGTACCAAATTCTGTTTTAGTTACTCCTCTCATTGCTGGGACAAATACCCAACACTGAAAATGAAGGAAGGAAAGGTTTATTTAGCTCACAGTTACTGGAGGTTTCAGTCCATACTGAGCTGGGTCCAACGCAGAGCAGAACAGAGAAGAAAGCAAACTTTCATGGCGGCAGCAAAGAGCAAGAGCACAAGGGAGGGGTAGCAGCAGATCAAGCAGCTAGCTTTTCTTCCCACCTTACATTGGAATGCAAATTACCTGCCCCAGGATAGGGGAAGTACTCACATCTATGGGTACTTCCTGTCACGCACGACCTCGCCAGCAAGGACGACACAACACACAGCTCTTCCTTCAGCGGTTTATTCAGGCTCCTAACAGTAAGTTTCTTATGCTCTCTCTCTTTTCCCTCCAGCCCTCGGCCTATATATAATCCCGAGCCCAATCCCAGGGCGCCACGTGGGGATTGCCCATGGGTCCAGCCTATGTGGAAGCAAATCATGACAGCAGCCCTGGCCATATAAAGAGTTGTTGTGCACAGAGAGCGCTCACCCACGGTGTGGTGGAAGGCAGAAACCAGCACCATCCTGTAGGCGCGGTCCTTCGCAGCTCTCCACAGTTCCCCCCTTTTGTTTTGCAACAGGCAAGGGCAGTGGTCCGATCTCTGCTGTGCAAAGGCTCTGTAGCATTGTGGTCCAGGCGTTCTC
>NW_004525074.1:151566-156446 GCF_000260255.1 Octodon degus
TAAGCTCCAGCTTCTTTGGGAAGCAGGGCACTCCAATGCCTGTTCCTGTATACAGCGCAACACAGAACTCTGGCTAAAACATCACTTTTGTAACTAATGTACTTCACAGTTCCGCGCTGTGAAAAGAGTGACAAATCATTCAGTCTCCTAAGAGAAATCATCCGTAAGTTGGTGACATTCCAACTGAAGGTGCAGAGAAACTGTAGAAGGTTGTTCACTCTCCCATTCATTTCTATGGGCAAAGAGCGACAAACACGTTGTAGACTCCAGTGCCCCGAGGAGAGCTGCTTGTTTCTACTGCATGATTAGTCTTTCTAAGTGTGACATCTTAAGGTCGAGGAGCTAGCTAAGCTCCAGCTTCTTTGGGAAGCAGGGCAATTCAATTCCTCTTCCTGTATCCGGCGCAACACAGATTTCTGGCTAAAACTTAACTTTTCTCACAAAAGTACTTCACAGATCTGCGTTGAGAAAAGAGTGGCAAATCATTCAGACTCCTAAGAGAAAGCATCCGTGAAGTTGGTGACTTTCCAGCTTGAGTTGCAGAGAAACTGCAGAAGGTTGTTCTCTGTCTCTTTCATTACTAATCGCAAAGATTCAAAAACACTTTTCTACACTCCCTGACCCTTAAGAGAGTTGCTTGTTTCTACCGCATGTTTTCTCTTTCTAAGTGTGAGTTCTTAAGGCAGAAGAGCCAGCAAAGCTTCCAGCTAATTTGGGAAGCAGTGCACTTAAAAGAATTTTCCTGTATACGGTGCAACACAGAAATCTGGGTAAAACGTCACTTTTTAACTAAAGTATTTCACAGTTGCGCCCTGGGAAAATTGTGGCAAATCTATCAGTCTCCTAACAGAAATCCTCCGTGAATTTGGTGACTTTTCACCTGAAGGTCCAGAGAAACTGCTGAAGTTTGTTCTCTCTCCCATTCATTCCTATGGGCAAAGAGCTACAAACTCCTTTCTACACTCCAGTGCCCTTAGGAGAGCTGCTTGTTTTTAACTGCATGATTTTTGTTTCTAAGTGTGAGTTCTTAAAGCAGAAGAGTTAGCTAAGCTCCAGCTTCTTTGGGAAGACGGGCCCTCCAAAGCCTGTTCCTGTATAGGGCGCAACACAGAACTCTGCATAAACATTACTTTTGTATCAAAAGATTTGCACAGTTTCGAGCTGTAAATGAGTGGCAAAATTTCAGTCTCTTAAGAGAAAGCATCCATGATGCTTGTGACTTTCAGGCTGGAGGTGCACAGAAACTGCAGAAGGTTGTTTTCTCTTCCACTCATTCCTATGGGCAAAGAGCCACAAACACGTTTCTAGACTCCAGTGCCCTGAGGGGAGCTGATTGTTTTTACATCATGATTTGAGTTTCTAAGTGTGAGTTTTTATACAGATGAGCCATGTAAGCTCGATCTTCTTGGGAAGCAGGGTACTCTATTGCCTGTTCCTGGGTACGGCACAACACAGAACTTGGTTAAAACGTCTCTTTTATAACTAAAGAACTTCACAGTTACGCGATGTGAAAACAGTGCCAACCCTTCAGTCTCCTATGAGAAATCGTCCGTGAATTTTGATACTTTCCAGCTGGAGGTGTAGAGAAACTGCAGAATGTTGTCCTCTCTCACATTCATTCCTAAGTTCATAGTGCTAGAAACTCGTTTCTATTCTTCAGTGCCAAGAGGAGAGCTGCTTGTTTGCACTGCATGATTTGTGTTATTAAGTGTGAATTCTTAATGCAGAAAAGCCAGCTAAACTTCTGCTTCTTTGGGAAGCAGGGCACACCAATGCCTGTTCCTGTATATGACGCAACACGGAAATCTGACTAAAAGTTCACTTTTATAACTGAAGTACTTCACAGTTATGCGCGGTGTAGACAGTGGCAAATTATTCACTCTCCTAAGAGAAATTATCTGTGAAGTTTGGGGCTATACAAATGGAGGTGCATAGAAACTGCAGAAAGTTTTTCTCTATCCCGTTGGTTCCTATGGACAAAGACACACAATCCAGTTTCGAGATTCCAGTGCCCTGAACAGAGGTGCTTGTTTCTACTGCCTGATTTGTGTTTCTAACTGTGAATTCTTAATGCAGAAGAGCCAGCTAAGCTACAGCCTCTTTGGGAAACAGGGCACTCCAATGCCAGATCCTGTATACGGGACAACACAGAACTATGCCTAAAACATTACTTTTCTAACTAAATTACTTCACAGTTCCGTGCTGTGAAAAGAGTGGAAAATCATGCAGCGTCCTAAGAGAAAGTGTTCATGAAGTTTGTGAAATTCCATCTGGAAATGCATGGAAACTACAGACGGTTGTACTCTCTCCCATTCATTCCCAAGGGCAAAGAGCCACAAAACCATATGTAGAATCTACTGCCCTGAGGAGAACTGCTTCTTTCTACTGCATGATTTGTGTTTGTAAGGGTGAGTTCTAAATGCAGAAGAGAGAGCTAAGCTCCAGATTCATTGGGAACAGGGCATTCCCATGCCTGTTCCTGTATAAGTTGCAACACAGAACTCGCTAAGACGTTAGTTTTCTATTGAAAGTATTTAATAGTTCCACGCTGTAAAGACAGTGGGAAATCATACATTCTCCTAAGTGAAAGCAGCCGTGAAGATGTTGAATTTCCAGCTGGAGGTGCAGATAAACTGCAGAAGGTTGTTCTCTCTCATATTTATTCCTAAGGCCAAAGAACCACACACACGTTTCTAGACTTCGGTGCCCTGAGGAGAGCTGCTTGTTTCTACTGCATGATTTGTACTTCTAAGTGTGTTTTCTTAATGCAGAGGAGCCATCTAAGCTCCCACTTCTTTGGGAAGCAGGGCACACCAATGCCTGTTCCTATATACTGCACAACACTCAATTCTGCCTAAAACGTCATATTTGTAACTAAAGTACTGCACTGTTCCGTGCTGTGAAAAGAGTGGCAAATCATTCAGTCTCGTAAGGAGAGCAACCATGAAGTTTGTGACTTTCCAGCTCGATGTGCAGAGAAACTTCAGAAGATTGTTTTCTCTCTGATTCATTCCAATGCCAAAGAGGCACAAACACGTTTGTGGACTCCAGAGCCCTGAGGAGAGCTGCTTGTTTCTATTGCCTGATATGTGTTTCTAAGTGTGAGTTCTGAATGCAGACGACCCAGCTAAGCTCCAGCTTCTTTGGGAAGCAGTGCACTCCAATGCCTGTTCCTGTATAATGAGCAACACAAAAGTCTGCCTGAAACCTTTCTTTTGTAACGAAAGTATTTCACAGTTCCACACTGTGAAAATAGTGCCAAATCATTCAGTCACCTAAGAGAAGTCATCCGTGAAGTTTCTGACTTTCTAGCTAGGGGTGCAGAGAAACTGCAGATGGTTGTTCTCTCTACCATTATTCCCATGAGCAAAGTTCCAGTACCTCGTTTCAGGATTCCACAGCCCTGAAGAGAGCTGTTGTTTCTACTGCATGATTTGTGTTTCAAAGTGTGAGTTCTTAATGCAAAAGAGCCAACTAAGCTCCACCTTCTTTGGGAAGCAGGACACTCCAATGCCTGCTCCTGTAGAGGACGCAACACAGAACTCTGGCAAAAAGGTAACTTTTGTAACTAAAGTAATTCAACATTCTGCTACGTGAAGAGAGTGGCAAATCCTTCAGTCTCCTAGGAGAAGTCATCCGTGAATTTTGTGACTTTCCAGCTGGAGGTGGTGAGAATCTTCAGAAGATTTTTCTCTTTCCCGTTCATTCCTCTGTGCAAAGAACCACTAACACGTTTGTAGACTCCAGCGCTCTGAGGAGAGGTACTTTTTCTACAGCATGATTTGTGTTTCTAAGAGTAATTTCTTAATGCAGAAGAGCCAACTGGGCTCCAGCTTCCTTGAGAAGCAGAGCATTCGAATGACTGTTACTGTATATGGCGCAAAACAGAACTCTGGAAAAGCTCACTTTTGTAACTAAAGTATTTCACAGTTCCACGCTGAGAAAAGAGTGACAAACCATTCAGTCTACTAAGATAAATTTCCGTGAAGTTGGTGACATTCCAACTGAAGGTGCAGAGAAACTGTAGGAGGTTGTTCCCTCTCCCATTCATTTCTATGGGCAAAGAGCGACAAACCCGTTTCTAAACTCCACTGCCCTGAGGAGAGCTGCTTTTTTCTACTGCATGCTTTGAGTTTCTAAATGTGAGTTTTTAATGCAGAAGAGCCAAATACACTCTATCTCTTTTGGGAAGCAGGGCACTCCTATGCCTGTACCTGTGTAATGTGCAACAGAGAATTCTGGCTAAAATGTCACTTTTGTAACTAAAGAGTTTCATGGTTCCGGGCTGTAAGAAAGTGACAAATCATGCAGACTCCTCAGAGAAAGCATTCGTGAATTTTGTGAGTATCCAGCCAGAAATTCGGAGAATCTACATAAGGTTCTTTCCTCTCCCATTCATCCCTATGGGCAAAGAGCCACAAACACGTTTCTAAACTCCAGTGCCCTGAGGATATTTCCTTGTTTGTACTGCATGATTTGTGTTTCTATTGTCATTTCTTAAAGCAGAAGAGCCATCTAAGCTCCATCTTCTTTGGGAAGCAGGGCATTTCAATGCCTGTTCCTTCACATAGCGTAACACACAACTCTGGCCGAAACGTCACTATTGTAACTAAAATACTTCACAGTTCCACAGTGAAAAGAGTGGCAAATCATTCAGTCCCCTAAGAGAAAGCATCCGTTAACTTGGTGACTTTCAAACTGGAAGGGCAGAGATCCTGCAGAATGTTGCTCTCTCACCCATTCGTTAATATGGGCAAAGAGTCAAAAACACATTTCTAGACTCCAGTGCCTTTAAGAGAGCTCCTTTTTTCTACTGCATGATTTGTGTTTCTAAGTGTGAGTTCTTAATGCAGAAGAGCCAGCTAAGCTCCAGCTTCTTT
>NW_004525074.1:156846-170983 GCF_000260255.1 Octodon degus
TCACTTTTGTAACTAAAGTACTTCACAGTTCCGCGCTGTTAAAAGAGTGGCAAATCATTCAGTCTCCTAAGAGAAAGCATCTATGAAGTTTGGGATTTTCCACCTGGAGGTGCAGAGAAACTGCAGAAGTTTTGTTCTCTCTCCCATTCATTCCTATGGTCAAAAGAGCCACAAACACCTTTCTACACTCCAGTGCCCTGAGGAGAGCTGCTTGTTTCTACTGCATCATTTGTGTTTCTAAGTGTGAGTTCTTAATACAGAAGATCCAGCTAAGCTCAAGGTTCTTTGGAAACCAGGGCACACCAATGCCTATTCCTCTATAGGGCGAAAAAGTTAACTGTGCCTAAAGCATCACTTTGGTAACTAAAGTACTTCACAGTTCTGCTCTGTGAAAAGAGAATCACATATTTCAGTCTCCAAAGTGAAATCATCCGTTAAGTTTTAGACTATCCATCTAGAAGTGGAGAGAAACTGCAGAAGGTTGTTCTCTATCCAAATAATTCCTACAGGCAGAAAGACACAAACACGTTTCTAGACTCCAGTGCCCTTAAGAGAGCTGCGTGTTTCTACTGCATGATTTGTGTTTCTAAGTGTGAGTTCTTAATGCAGAAGAGACAGGTAAGGTCCAGCTTCTTAGGGAAGCAGAGCACGCCAATACCTGTTCTTCTATACGACGTAACGCAGAACTCTTAGAAAAACTTCACTTTTGTACCTAAAGTACTTCACTGTTCCTCGTTGAGAAAAGAGCGGCATATCATTGAGTCTCCTAAGAGAAAGCATCCGTGAAGTTGGTGACTCTCCACCTGGAGGTGTAGAGAGACTGCATAAGGTTATTCTCTCTCCCTTTCATTCCTATGGGCAAAGAGCCACAAACTCGTTTCTACACTGTAGTGCACTTAAGAGAGCTGCTTCTTTCTACTGCATGATTTCTGTTTCTAAGTGTGAGTTCTTAATGTGGAAGAGCCAGCTAAGATCCAGCTTCTTTGGGAAGCATAGCACTCCAATGGCTGTTCCTGTATATGGCGCAAATCAGAATTCTGGCTAAAACCGCACTTTTATAATTAAAGTATTTCAGCGTTCCTCGCTGAGCAAACAATGTCAAATCATTCTGAGTCCTAAGAGAAAGCATCCGGGAATTTGGTGACTTTCCGGTTAGTGTTGCAGAGGAACTGCAGAAGGTTGTTCTCTCTCACATTCACAGCTATGGGCAAAGAGCTACAAACTCGTTTTTACACTTCATTGCCCTTAAGAGAGCTGCTTGTTTCTACTGCATGATTTACGTTTCTAAGTGTGAGTTATTAATGCAGAAGAGCTAAGTAAGCTCCAGCTACTTCGGGATGCAGGGCACTCCAGTGCCTGTTCTTTTATACGGCGCAACACAGAACTCTGGCTAAAACGTAAGTTTTATAGCTAAATAAATTCACAGTTCCACGCTGTGCAAAGAGTAGCAAATCATTCAGTCTCCCAAGAGAAAGCATCCATGAAGTTGGTGACTTTCCATGTGGAGGTGCAGAAGGTTGCTCTCTCTCCCATACATTCCCAAGTGCAATGAGACCCAAACACGTTTGTAGACTCCAGCCCTGAGGAGAGCTACATATTTCTACTGCATGATTCGTGTTTCTAACTCTGAGTTCATACGGCAAAAGAACCAGCGAAACTCCCACTTCTTTTGGGAGAAGGGCAATGCAATGCCTGTTCCTGTGTATAGCGCAACACAAAAATCTGGCTTAAACGTCACTTTTGTAAGTAAAGTTCTTCACAGTTCTGGTCTGTGAAAAGATTGGCAAATCATTCGTTCTCCTATGAGAAAGCATCCTGGAAGTTACTAACTTTTCAGCTGGAGGTGCACTTAAACTGCAGAAGGTTGTTCTCTCTCTCATTCTTTCCTATGGGCAAAGAGCCACATACACGTTTCTAGACGAGTGTGTCCTGAGGAGAGCTGCTTGTTTCTACTGCATGATTTGTGTTTCTAATTGTGTGTTCTTAAAGCAACATAGCCAATTAAGGTCCAGCTTCTTTGGAAAACAGGGCACTCCATTGCCTGGTGCTGGGCAATTCGTAAAAGAGAACTCTGGCTACAACGGCACTTTTGTAAGTAAAATACTTCACAGTTCAGCATTGTGAAAAGAGTGGCACATCATTTGGACTATTATGAGTTAGCATCCATGAAGTTTTTGACTTTCCAGTTGGAGGGGCAGAGAAACTGCAGAAAGTTGTTCTCTCTCCCATTCATTCCTAAGGGAAAAGAGCCACAAAAAGTTTCTAGACTCCAATGTCCAGGGAGAGATGCTTGTTTCTACAGCATGATTAGTGTTTCTAAGTGTGAGATATTAATGCAGAAGAGCCAGCTAAGTTATATCTTCTTAGGGAATCAGGGCACACCAATGCCTGTTCCTGTATATGGCGTAAAATGGAACTGTGGATAAAACCTCACTTTTGTAAATAAAGTAATTCACAGTTCCGCGCTGTGAAAACAGCGGCACAACATTCAGTCTCCTCAGAGAGAGCATCCAAGAAGTTGGCGACTTTCCAGAAGGAGGTGCAGACATCCTGTAGAATGTTGATCTCTCTCCCATTCATTCGTTTGCGCAAAGAGCCCCAAACACGTTTCTAGACTCTAGTGCCCTGAGGAGAGCTGCTTGTTTCTACAGCATGATTTGTGTTTCTAAGTATGAGTTCTTAATGCAGAAGAGCCAGCTAAGATCCAGCTTCTTTGAGAAGCAGATTACTCCAATTCCTGTTCCTGTATACAGCACGACAAGTAACTCTGGGTAAAACGTCACTTTTGTAAGTAAAGTAATTCACAGTTCCGCGTTTTGAAAAGAAAGTCACATCATCAAGTATCCTAAGAGAAAGCATCCATGCAGTTTGTGACTTTCCAGCTGTCAGTACAGAGAAACTGCAGAAGTTTGTTCTCTCTCCGATTCATTCCTAAGTGCAAAGAGCGACAAATATGTTTGTAGAGTCCATTGCCATGAGGAGAGCTGCTTCTTAGTACTGCATTATTTGTTTTTCTAAGTGTGAGTTCTGAGTGCAAAAGAGCCAGCTAAGCTCCAGGTACATTGGGAAGCAGGGCACACGAATGCCTGTTCCTCTATAAAGCGCAACACATAACTCTGGATAAATCATCACATTTGTAACTAAATAATTCACAGTACCGCCCTGTGAAAAGAGCGGGAAATCATTCAGTCTCCTAAGAGAAAGCATCCGTGAAGTTTGTGACTTTCCATCTAGAAGTGCAGTGCAACTGCAGAAGTTTTATCTCTCACAGTCATTCCTACGGGCAAAGAGCCACAAACTTGTTTCTAGACACCAGTTCCACGAGGAGAGCTGCTTGTTTGTACAGTTAGTTCGTGTTTATAGGTGAGATTTCTTAATGCTGAAGACCAGCTAAGCTCCATCTTCTTTGGGATGCAGGGTACTGCAAAACCTGTTAATCTTTACAGCGCAATGCAGAACTTTAGCTAAAACGTCAGTTTTGTAACTAAAGTACTTCACAGTTCTGCGCTGTGAAAAGAGTGGCAAATCATTAAGAATCCTAAGAGAAAGCATCCGTGCAGTTTGTGACTTTCCAGCTGGAGTTGCAGAGAAAATGCAGAAGGTTGTTTTCTCTCCTATTCATTCCTAAAGGGAAATAGCAAGAAAATAGTTTGTAGACTCCAGTGACCTGAGGAGAGCTGCCTGTTTCTACCGCATGATTTGTGTTTCTAAGTGTGAGTTCTCAATGCAGAAGAGCCAGATAAGCTCCAGCTTCTTTGCGAAACAGGGCACTCCTATGCCTGTTCCTTTATACAGCGCAACACAGAACTCTGGCTAAAACGTCACTTTTATATCTAAAGTACTTCACAACTTAGGCGCTGTGAAAAGAATGGCAAATCATTCACTCTCCTAGGAGAAAGCATCTGTGAAGTTTGTGACTTTCCAGCTGGAGGTGCATAGAGACTGCAGAAGGTTGTTCTCTCCCCATTGTTTATTAAGTGGAAAGAGGCACAAATACGTTTCTAGGCTGCAGTGCCCTTACCAGAGATGCTTGTTTCTACTGCATGATTTGTGTTTCTAAGTGTGAGTTTTTAATGCAGAAGAGCCAGCTAAACTCCAGCTTCTTTGGGAAGCAGGGCACTGTCATGCCTTTTCCTCATATTGCGCAACAACAAACTCTGGCTAAAACGACAATTTTGTAACTAAAATACTTCTCAGTTCCTCGCTTTGCAAACAGAGTCAAATCATTCAGTCTCCTAAGAGAATGCAAAGAGAAGTTTGTGACTTTCCAGGTGGAGTGCAGAGAAAATGCAATAAGATGTTTTCTCTCCCAACATTCATATGATCAAGAGCCACAAACACATTTCTAGACCCCAGTGATCTGAGGAGAGCTGCATGCTGCCACTGCACGATTTGTGTTTCTAAATTTGAGTTCTTAATGCAGAAGAGCCAAATAAGCTCAGCTCTTTTGAGAATCAGGGCACTACTATGCCTGTTCCTGTATACAGCGCAACACAGAACTCTGGCTAATACATCACTTTTGTTTGTTTCACAGTTAAGTGCTGTGAAAAGAGTCTCAAATCATTCAGTCTCGTCAGAGAAATTATCCGTGAAGTTTGTGACTTTAAGGCAGTAGTGGCTGAGAAACTGCGAAGCTTTTTCTCTCTCTCATTCTTTCGTATGGGCAAAGAGTCACAAACACGTTTCTGGAGTCCAGTGCCCTGAGGAGAGCAGCTTGTTTCTACTGCATGATTTGTGTTTCAAAGTGTGAATTCTTAATGCAGAAGAGCCAGCTAAATCTACATTCTGTGGGAGTCAGGGCACTATAATGCCTGTTAGAGTATACATTGCAACACAGAACTCTGCTTAAACTTCACTTTGGTAAATAAAGAACTTCACAGTTCCATGCTGTGAAATGAGTGGCAAATAAATCAGACCGCTAGGAGAAAGCATCCTTGATGTTTGTGACTTTCCACCTGGAGGTGCAGAGAAACTCCAGAATGGTGTTCTCTCTCACATTCATTCCTAAGGTCAAACAGATACAAATTTGTTTCAGGACTCCAGTGCCCTGAGGAGAGCTGCTTGTTTCTAATGCATGATCTGTATTTCTAAATGTGAGTTCTTAATGAAGAGTAGCCAGCTAAGCTCCACCTTCTTTGGAAAGCAGGGCACTCCAATGCCTGTTCCTTACAGCGCATCACAGAACTCTGGCTAAAACCTCAGTTTTGTAGCTAAAGTACTTCACTATTTCTCGCTGTAAAAAGAGTGAGAAATCATTTCGCCTCTGAAGGGAAAGCATCGGTGATGTTTGTGACTTTCCATCCTGAGGTGCAGAGTAACTGCAGAAGGTTGTTCTCTTTCCCATTCATTACTCTGGGCAAAGAGTCACAAACATGTTTCTAGACTCCAGTGTGCTGAGGAGAGCTGCTTGTTTATTCTGCATGATTTGTGTTTCTACCTGTGAGTTCTTAATGCAGAAGGTCCATATAATCTCCTGCTCCTTTGGGAATCACGGCATTCCAAAGACTGTTCCTGTATACAGCGCAAAACATAACTGTGCCTGAACCTCACTTTTGTAACTAAACTACTTCATAGTTCTGTGCTGTGAAAAGAGGAGCAAATCATTCAGTCTCCTAAGAGAAATCATCAGTGATGTTTGTAATTTTTCCAGCTGGAGGACAAGAGCAACTGCACAAGTTTGTTCTCTCTCCCATTCATTTATTTGGTTAAAGCACCATAAATATGTTTCTAGAATCCAGTGTCCTGATGAGAGCTGCTTTTTTCCACTGAATGAATTGTGTTTCTAAATGTGAGTTCTAAATGCAGAAGAGCCTACTAACCTCCACATTCTTTGGGAAGCAGGGCACTCCAATGACTGTAGCACTTAAGAGCAGAACAAGGAACACTGTCTAAAACGTCACTTTTTTAAATAAAGTAGTTCACAGTTCCGCAAATCATTCGGTATCCTAAGAGAAATCGTCCGCGAATTTTGTGTCTTTCCAGCTGGAGGTGCAGAGAAACTGCAGAAGTTTGTTCTCTCTCACATTCAATCCTACAGGCAAAGAGCCATAAACGCATTTCTAGAATCCAGTGCCCTGAGGAGAGCTGCTTGTTTTGCTGCATGATATTTGTTTCTAAGTCTGAGGTCTTAATACAGAAGAGCCAGCTACAATCCAGGTTCTTTGGGAAGCAGGCCATTCCAAAGCCTGTTCCTATACACAATGCAACACAAAACTCTGGCAAATACTTCACTTATGTAACTAAAGAACTTCACATTTCTGCGCTGTGAAAAGAGTGGCAAATCATTCAGTCTCCTAAGAGAAAGCATTTGTGATGTTTATGACTTTCCACCTGGAGATGCAGACATACTGGAGAACACTGTTCTCTCTCCCATTTATTTGTGTGGGCAGAGAGTCATAAACACATTTCTAGACTCCAGTTCCCTGAAGAGAGCTGCTTGTTTCTACTGCATGATTTTTGTTTCTTTGTGTGAGTTCTAAATGCAGAAGAGCCAGCGAAGGACCAGCTTCTTTTTGAAGCAGGGCACTACAAAGCCTGTTCCTCTTAGAGCGCAAAACAGAACTCTGGCTAAAACGTCACTTTTGTAAATAAAGTACTTCACAGTTCCACACTTTGAAAAGAGTGGCAAATCACTACGTCTTCTAAGAGAAAGAATCCGTGAAGATTTTAACTTTTCAGCTGCAGTTGCAGAGAAAGTGCACAAGGTTGTTCTCCCTCCCATTCATTCTTATGGGCAAAGGTCCATAAACCCGTTTCCAGACTCCAGAGGCCTAAGGAGAGCTGCTTTGTTCTAATGCGAGCTTTGTGTTTCTAAATGTGAGTTCTTAATGCAAAAAAGACAGCTAAGTTCCAACTTGTTTGGGAAGCACAACACTCCAATACCTGTCCCTGTATATGGCGCAACTCAGAACTAGGGCTAAAACATCACTTTTGTAACTAAAGTACTTCAGAGTTGGAAGCTGAGAAAAGAGTGGAAAACCATGCAGTCACCTCAGAGAAAGCTTCCGTGAGATTGGTGACTTTCCAGCTGGAGGTGAACGGAATCTACCGAAGGTGGTTCTTGTTCCCATTCACTCCTATGGCAAAAGAGCCATAAAGATGTTTTTAGACTCCAGTGCTCTGATGAGAGCTAATTGTTTCTACTGCACAATTTACTTTTGTAAGTGTGAGTACTACAGGCAAAACAGCCAGATAATTTCCAGCTTGTTTGTGAAGCAGAGCACTAAATTGTGTGTCCATGTATACGGCACAATACAGAACTCTGGCTAAATCTTCACTTTTGTAACTACAGTACTTCACAGATCCGTGCTTTGAAAAGAGTGGCAAATCATGCAGTCTCCTAAGAGAAAGCATCCGGGAAGTTGGTGACCTTCCAGCTGGAGGTGAAGAGAAAGGGCAGAAGGTTGTTCTCTCTCCAATTAATTCCTAAGGGCAAAGAGCCACAAACATGTTTCTAGACACCAGTGCCCGGTGGAGAGCTGCTTGTTTCTACTGTATGATTTGTGTTTCTAATTGTGAGTTCTTAAGGCAAAAGAGCCACCTAATCTCCAGCTTCTTTGGGAAGCAGGGCAATCCAATGCCTGTTCCTGTATACAGCACAACACAGAACTCTGGCTAAAACATCACTTTTGTAACTAAAGTACTTCACAGTTCCGCTCTGTGAAAAGAGTGGCAAATCATTCAGTCTCTTAAGTGAAAGTATCCTTGAAGTTTTGGACTTTCCACCTGGAGGTGCAGGGAAACTGCAGAAGGTTGTTCTCTCTCCAATTTTTTTGTAAGGGGTAAGAGCAACAAAGACGCTTCTAGACAACAGAGACTTTAAGAGAGCTGCTTGTTTCTACTGCATGATTTGTGTTTCTAACTGTGAGTTCTTAATGCAGAAGAGTCAGCTAAGCTCCAGCTTCTTTGGGAAGCAGGGCACTCCAATGCCTGTTCCTGTACACAGCGCAACACAAAACTCTTTGTAAAACTTCACTGTTGTCACTACAGTACTTCACAGTTCCGCGCTGTTTAAAGGGTGGCAAATCATTCAGTCTCCTAAGAGAAATCATCTGTGAATTTGGTGACTTTCCAGCTTGAGGTGCCGAGAAACTGCAGAAGGTTTTTGTCTCTAGCATTCATTATTATGGGCAAAGAGCCACAAATTCGTTTCTAGATTCCATTGCCCTTAGGAGAGCTGCTTGTTTCTACTACATGATTTGTGTTTCTAAGTGTGAGTTCTTATTGCAGAGGAGCCAGCTAAGCTCCAGCTTTCATGGGAAACATGGCACACCAATGCCTGTTTCTGTTTATGATGCAACACAGAACTCTGGCTAAAACATCACTTTTGTAACTAAGGTACTTCACAGTTCCACGCTTTGAAAAGAGGGAGAAATCTTTCAATATAGAAAAGAAAGTATCCAGGAATGTGGTTACTTCCCACCTGGAGGTTCAAGAAACTGCAGGAGGTTATTCTCTCTCCCATTGATTACTAAAAGCAAAGAGCCACAAACACATTTCTAGACTTCAGTGCCCTTAAGAGAGCTGCTTGTTTCTACTGCATGTTTTCTGTTTGTAAGTGAGATTTCTTAATGCAGAAGAGCCAGCTGACCTCCCGTTTGTTAGGGAAGCAGGGCACACCAAAGCCTTTTCCTGTATACCTTGCCACACAGAACTCTGGCTAAAACGTCACTTTTGTAACTAAACTACTTCACAGTTTCGCGCTGTGAAAAGAGTGTCAAATCATTCAGTCTCCAAAGAGAAAGCGTCCTTGAAGTTGTGACTTTCCACTTCGAGGTGCAGAGAAACTGCAGAAGGTTGTTCTCTCACTCATTCATTCTTAGGGGAAACAGACTCAAACACTTTTCTAGCCTCCAGTTCCCTGAGCAGAGCTGCTTCTTTCTACTGTATGATTTGTGTTTCCAAGTGTGAGTTGTTTAGGCAGAAGAGCCATCTAAACTCCAGCTTCTCTGGGAAGCAGGGCACTCCAACGTCTATTCATGTACACGGAGCAAAGGGGAATTCTGGTGAAAACTTCACTTTTTTAACTAAATTACTTCACAGTTTCACGCTGTGAAAACAGTGGTAAATCATTCAGTCTCCTAAGCGAAAGCATCCGTGAAGTTGGTGACTTACCAGCTGGAGGTGCAGAGGAACTGCAGAAGGTTGTTCTCTCCACTTTTCATTGTATGGGCAAAGAGCCACAAACACGTTTCTAGACTCCAGTGATTTTAAGAGAGCTGCTTGTTTCTACTTCATGTTTTGTGGTCTAAATGTGAATTCTTAATGCAGAAGAGTCCGCTAATCTCCACCTTCTAGGGCAAGAAGTGTACTCCAATGTCTGTTCCTGTATACGGCGCAACACCGAACTCTGGTTAAAACTTCACTTAAAACTAAAGTGATTCTCAGTTCTGCGATGTGAAAACAGAGCAAATTCATTCAGTCTCCTCAGAGAAAGCATCCCTAAAGCTGGTGACTTTCCAGCCGGAGGTGCAGAGACACTGCAGAAGGTTTTTATAACCACATTCATTCCTATGGGCAAAGATCCACAAACCCGTTTCTAGATTCCATGGTACTCAGGAGAGGTGCCTGTTTCTACTGCATGTATTTTGTTTCTAAGTGTGAGTTATTAATGCAGAAGAGCCAGATAAGCTCCAGCATCTTTGGGCAGCGGGCCACTCCAATGCCTGTTCCTCTACATGGCGCAAAAGAGAACTCTGGCAAAAACGTCACTTTCGTAAATAAATAATTCATAGTTCTGTGCTGTGAAAAGAGTGTCAAATCATTCAGTCTCATAAGAGAAAGCATCTGTGATGTTGATGACTTTCCAGCAGGAAATTCAGAGAAACTGCAGAAGTTTGTTCTCTCTCACATTCATTCCTATGGGCAAAGAGCCACAAACACGTTTCTAGAATCCAGTGCCCTGAGGAGAGCTGCTTGTTTCTTCTGCATGATTTGTATTTCTAAGTGTGAGTTCTTAAGGCAAAAGAGTCAGCTAACCCCTAGCTTTTTGGGAAGCAGGGCACTCCAATGCCCGATCCTGTACACAGTGCAACACAGAACTCTGACTAAGATGTCACTTTTTAAGTAAAGTATTTCACATTTCCGGACTCAGAAGAGAGTGGCCAATCATTCAGTCTCTTGAGAGAAAGCATCCGTGAAGTTGGTGACTTTCAAGCTGGAGGTGAACAGAAACTACAGAAGGTTGTTCTACTTCCCATTCATTCTTAAGGGCAAAGAGCAACAAACACGTTTCCAGAGTACAGGGCCTGAGGAGAGCTGCTTGTTTCTACTGCATGATTTGTGTTTCTAAGTGTG
This sequence comes from Octodon degus, assembly GCF_000260255.1. Lineage (NCBI taxonomy): Eukaryota > Metazoa > Chordata > Mammalia > Rodentia > Octodontidae > Octodon > Octodon degus. The sequence continues at coordinate 167,143 of NW_004525074.1, forward strand.
AGTTCTTAATGCAGAAGAGCCAGCTAAGCTCCAGATTCTTTGGCAACTGGGGCACTCCAATGCCTGTTCTTCTATGCAGTGCAACAATGAACTCTGGTTAAAACTTCAGTTTTGTAACTAAAGTACTTGAGTGTTCAGCGCTGTGAGATGAGTGCCAAATCAGTCATTCTCCTAAGAGAAAGCATTAGTGAAGATTGTGACTTTCCACCTGGAGGTGCAGAGAATCTTCAGAAGGTTGTTCTCTCTCCCATTCATTCCTAAGGGCAAAGAGCGAAAAATTCGTTTCTAGACTCCAGTGCCCTGAGGAGAGCTGCTTGTTTCTACCGCATGATTAGTGTTTTGTAGTGTGAGTTATTAATGCAGAAGAGTGAGCGAAACTCCATCTTCTTTGTGAAGCAGGGCACTCCAAAACTGTTCCTCTTTACAGCTCAATGTAGAACTGTGGCAAAAACTTCACATTTGTAACTAAAGAACTTCACAGTTACCTGCTGTGAAAAGAGTGGCAAATCATTCAGTCTCCTAAGAGAAAACATCCCTGAAGTTTCTGTGTTTTTAGCTGTTGGTGCAGAAAAAGTGCAGAAGATTTTTCTCTCTGCCATTCGCTTATGTAGGCAAAGACTCATAAACATTTTCCAAACTCCAGTGCCTGGAGGAGAGGTGTTTGATTCTATTGCACGATTTGTGTATCAAACTATGAGTTCTAAATGCAGAAGAGCCAGCTAAGCTCCAGCTTCATTAGAGAGCAGTGCATTCCAATGCCAGTTATTCTATACAGCGCAACACAAAACACTGGCTAAAACATCACTTTTTGAACTAAAGTACTACACAGATCCGGGCTGTGAAAAAGTGGCAAATCATTCAGTCTCCTAAGAGAAAGCATCCCTGAAGTTTGTGACTTTCCAGGTTGAGGTTTAGACAAATCGCAGAAGGTTGTTTTCTTTCCCATTCATTCCTATGGGCAAAGAGCCGCATACAGGTTTCTAAACACCAGTGCCCTGAGGAGTGCTGCTGGTTTTTATGGGCTGATTTGTGTTTCTAAGTGTGAGTTCTTAATGCAGAAGAGCCAGCTAAGCTCCAGGTTCCTTGGGAAGCAGGGCACTCCGATGCCAGTTCTTGTACACTATCAAAACATTACTCTGGTTAAAAATGTCACTTTTGTAAGTAAAGTACTTCATAGTTCAACGCTGTGAAGAGAGTGGCACATCATTCAGTCTCCTAAGAGAAATCATCCGTAAGGTTTGTGACTTCCCATCTGGAGGTGCAGAGAAACTACAGAAGGTGTTCTCTCTCCCTGTCATTTCTATGGGCAAAGAGCCACAAACATGTTTCTAGCCTGCAGTGTACTGATTCGAGATGCTGGTATCTACAGCATGATTTGTGTTTCTATGTGTGAGTTCTTAATTTAGAAGAGCCAGTTAAGCTCCTGCTTCTTTGAGAAGCAGGATAATCTAAAGCCAGTTACTGTACACAATGCTAAGCAGAATTCTGGGTAAAACGTCACTTTTATAACTAAAGTACTTCACAGTCCCGCACTGTGAAAAGAGTGGCAAATCATTCAGTCTCCTAAGAGAATGCATCCGTGAAGTTTCTGAATTTCCAGTTGGAGGTGCTGAGAAAATTCAGAAGTTGTTTTCTCTCCCATGCATTCCTACTGGCATATACAACTTCGTTTCTAGACTGAGGTTCCCTGAGGAGAAATGCTTGTTTCTAAAGCATGATTTGGATTTATAAGTGTGAGTTCTTAGTGCAGAAGAGCCAGCTATGCTCCAGCTTCTTTTGGAAGTATTTCTCTCCAAAGCCTGCTCCTTTATACAGTGCAACAAAGAACTCTGTCTAAAATATCACTTTCTTAAATAAAGTACTTCACAGTTCCCTGTTGTGAAAAGAGTTGCCAATCATTCAGTCTTCTAAGAGAAAGCATCGGTGAAGTTTCTGAATTTCCAGCAGGAGGTGCTTAGAAACTGTAGAAAGATGTTCTCTCTCCCACTCATTCCTAAGGGCACAGACAAAAACGTATCTAGAGTGCTGTACCCTGAGGAGAGCTACTTGTTTGTACTGCATCATTTTTGTTTCTAAGAGTGAGCTCTGAACGCAGAAGATCCAGCTAACCTCCAGCTTCTTTCAGAAGCATTGCAGTCCAATGCCTGCTCCTGTATACTGCGCAACACAGAACTCTGCATAAAACGTCACTTTTGTAATTAAAGTAATTCACAGTTCCGCGCTGTGAAAAGAGTGGCCAATCGTTCAGTCTCCTAAGGGAAAGCATTCGGGAAGTTTCTCACATTCCATCTGAGGTGCAGAGAAACTGCAGAATGTTGATCTCTCTCCCATTTACTCGAAAGGGCAAGGAGACACAAACACGATTTTAGACTCCCGTGACCTCAGGAGAGCTGCTTGTTCCAACGGTATGATTTGTGTTTCTAAGTGTGAGTTCTTAATGCTGAAAAACCAGCTAAGCTCCAGCTTCTTTTTGAAGCAAGGCAGTCCAATGTCTGTTACTTTATACAGCACAACACAGATCTCCGGGTAAAAAATCACATTTGTTACTAAAGTACTTCACAGTTCCACGCGGTGAAAAGAGGGGCAAATCATTGTCTCCTAAGAAGAAGCTTTCTGCACGTTTCTGACTTTCCATCTGAGGTGCAGAGAAACTGTAGAAGGTTCTTCTCTCTCCCATTCAGGCCTATAGGCAAAGAGCCACAAACACGTTTCTAGACTCCAGTGACCTGAGGAGAGCTGCTTGTTTCTACTGCATGACTGGGGTTTCTAAGTGTGAGTTCTTAATGCAGATGAGCCAGGTAAGCTCCACATTCTTTGGGAAGCAGGGCACTCCAATGCCTGTTCCTGTATAGAGCGCAACACAGAACTCTAGCTAAAAGGTCCCTTTTGTAAATAAAGTACTTCACATTTCCACGCTGTGAAAAGAGTGATACAGCATTCATTTTCCTAAGAGAAAGCATCCTTGAAGTCTGTGACTTTCCAGCTTGAGGGGCAGAGAAACTGCAGAAGGTTGTTCTCTCTCTCCCATTCATTCCTAAGGGCACAGACCAAATAGTTTCTAGAGTGCAGTGCCCTGAGGAGAGCTGCTTGTTTCTGCTGCACGATTTGTGTTTCTAAGTGTGTGCTCCAAATGCAGAAGACCCAGCTAAGCTCCAGCTTCTTTGGGCAGCAGGGTTCTCCAATGCCTGTTCCTGTACACAGCGCGACACAGAATTCTGGATAAAACTTCACTTTTTTAACTAAAGTACTTTACAATTCTTCGCTGTGAAAAGAGTGGCAAATCCTTCAGTCTCCCAAGAGAAAGCTTCCAAGAAGTTTGTGACTTTCCACCTGGAGGTGCAGAGAAACTGCAGAAGTTTGTTCTCTCTCCCATTGATTCCTATGGGCAAGAGCCACAAACAAGTTTCTAGACTCCAGTGCCCTGAGGAGAGCTGCTTGTTTCTAATGCATGATTTGTGATTCTAAGTGTGAGTTCTTCATGCAGAAGAGGCAGCTAAGCTCCAGCTTCTTTGGGAAGCAGGGCACTCCAATGCCTGTTTCTGTATACAGCGCAACACAAAACTCTGGCTAAAACGTCACTATTTAACTAAAGTTCTTGATAGTTCCTCGCTGTGAAAAGAGTGGCAAATCATTCAGTCTCCGAAGAGAAAGCATCTGTGAAGTTTGGGACTTTCCACCTGGAGGTGCAGAGAAACTGCAGAAGTTTGTTCTCTCTCCCATTCATTTCTATGGGCAAAGAGCCACAAACACGTTTCTAGACTCCAGTGCCCTGAGGAGAGCTGCGTGTTTCTAATGCATGATTGGTGTTTCTAAGTGTGAGTTCTTAATGCAGAAGAGCCAG
>NW_004525074.1:171407-171817 GCF_000260255.1 Octodon degus
CTCCCATTCATTCCTATGGGCAAAGAGCCACAAACACGTTTCTAGACACCATTGCCCTGAGGAGAGCTGCTTGTTTATACTGCATGATTTGTGTTTCTAAGTGTGAGTTCTTAAAGCAGAAGAGCCAGCTAAGCTCCAGCTTCTTTGGGAAGCAGGGCACTCCAATGCCTGTACCTGAATACGCTGCAACACAGAACTCTGGCTAAAACCTCACTTTTGTAACTAAAGTACTTCACAGTTCCGCGCTGTGAAAAGAGTGGCAAATCATTCCGTCTCCTAAGAGAAAGCATCCGTGAAGTTTGGGACTTTACATCTGGAGTTGCAGAGAAACTGCAGAAGTTTTTCATCTCTCCCATTCATTCTTAAGGGCAAAGAGCCACAAACACATTTCTAGAATCCAGTGCCCTGAG
>NW_004525074.1:202744-203150 GCF_000260255.1 Octodon degus
AAATCATTCAGTCTCCTAAGAGAAAGCATCCGTGAAGTTTGGGACTTTCCCCCTGCACGTGCAGAGAAACTGCGGAAGTTTGTTCTCTCTCCCATTCATTGCTATGGGCAAAGAGCCACAGACACGTTTCTAGACTCCAGTGCCCTGAGGAGACCTGCTTGTTTCTACTGCATGATTTGTATTTCTAAGTGTGACTTCTTAATGCAGAAGAGCAAGTTAAGCTCCAGCTTCTTTGGGAAGCAGGGTACTCCAATGCGTGTTCCGGTATACATCGGAACACAGAACCCAGGCTAAAACGTCTCTTTTGTAACTAAAGTACTTCACAGTTCCGCGCTGTGAAAAGAGCGGCAAATCATTCATTCTCCTTCGAGAAAGCATCCTTGAAGTTTGGGACTTTCCCCCTGGA
>NW_004525074.1:206024-206638 GCF_000260255.1 Octodon degus
CTGTATACAGCGCAACACAGAACTCTGGATAAAACGTGACTTTTGTAACTAAAATATTTCACAGTTCCGCGCTGTGAAAAGAGTGACAAATCATTCAGTGTCCTAAGAGAAAGCATCCGTGATGTTTGTGACTTTCCACCTGGATGTGCAGAGAAACTGCAGAAGTTTGGTCTCTCTCCCATTCATTCCTATGATGAAAGAGCCACAAACACGTTTCTAGACTCCAGTGCTCTGAGGTGAGCTGTTGTTTCTACTGCATGATTTTTGATTCTAAGTGTGAGTTCATTTTGCAAACGGCCAGCTAAACTCCAGCTTCTTTGGGAAGCAGTTCACTCCAATGCCTCATCCTTTATACAGCGCAACACAGTACGCTGGCTAAAACGTCACTTTTGTAACTAAAGTACTTCACAGTTCCGCGCTGTGAAAAGAGTGGCAAAATATTCAGTCTAATAAGAGAAAGCCTCCGTGAAGTTTGGGACTTTCCACCTGGAGGTGCACAGAAACTGCAGTAATTTGTTCTCTCTCCAATTCATTCCTATGGGCAAAGAGCCTTAAACACGTTTCTAGACTCCAGTGCCCTGAGGAGAGCTGCTTGTTTCTACTGCATGATTTGT
>NW_004525074.1:207688-208710 GCF_000260255.1 Octodon degus
GAGCCACAAACACGTTTCTAGACTCCAGTGCCCTGAGGAGAGCTGCTTCTTTCTACTGCATGATTTGTGTTTCTATGTATGAGTTCTTAATGCAGAAGAGCCAGCTAAGCTCCAGCTTCTTTGGGAAGAAGGGCACTCCAATGCCTGTACCTGTATACAGCACAACACAGAACTCTGGCTAAAACGTCACTTTGGTAACTAAAGTACTTCACAGATCCGGGCTGTGAAAAGAGAGGCAATTCATTCAGTCTCCTAAAAGAAAGCATCCATGAAGGTTGGGACTTTCCACCTGGAGGTGCAGAGAAACTGCAGAAGTTTGTTCTCGCTCCCATTCATTCCTATGGGCAAGGAGCCACAAACACGTTTCTAGACTCTAGTGACCTGATGACAGCTGCTTGTTTCGACTGCATGATTTGTGTTTCTAAGTGTGAGTTTTAATGAAGAAGAGAAAGCTAAGCTCCAGCTTCTTTGGGAAGCAGGGCACTCCAATGCCTGTACCTGTATACAGCGCAACACACAACACTGGCTAAAACGTCACTTTTGTATCTAAAGTACTTCACAGTTCCGCGCTGTGAAAAGAGTGGCAAATCATTCAGTCTCCTAAGAGAAAGCCTCCATGAAGTTTGGGACTTTCCCCCTGGAGGTGCAGAGAAACTGCAGAAGTTTGGTCTCTCTCGCATTCATTCCTAGGAGCAAAGAGCCAAAAACACGTTTCTAGACTCCAGTGCCCTGAGGAGAGCTGCGTGTTTTTACAGCATGATTTGTCTTTCTAAGTGTGAGTTCTTAATGGAGAAGACCCAGCTAAGCTCCGGTTTCTTTGGGAAGCAGGGCACTCCAATGCTTGTTCCTGTATACAGCGCAACACAGAACCCTGGCTAAAACGTCTCTTATGTAACTAAAGTACTTCACAGTTCCACGCTGTGAAAAGAGTGAGAAATCATTCAGTCTCCTAAGAGAAAGCATCCGTGAAGTTTGGGACTTTCCACCTGGAGGTGCAGAGAAACTGCAGAAGTTTGTTCTCT
>NW_004525075.1:0-433 GCF_000260255.1 Octodon degus
CAATACTTGATGAAAAATACCTGTTCCTTATTATGCCTAAGATGTTTGAAATGCAGTTAGATAGTGAGGCTAAGATTGATAGCCCAAATCATTTTATAATAACAATAAGCTTTTCTTCTGGATGGTTAACAACCTAAGTTTGCAGACAAAAATTAGATTAAAAGGAGGGATACAAGGAAAGCCAACATTTTGGCCCTAGCCTTCTAAGGTCAATTAAGACTCAGGAAATATGAGAACTTGTAGTATAACGTCATGTACCTCGGTAGTGTCCCAAATTTTTTGATCAAGGAGATTATAGGGCCAAAGAGGAAAGTGATCGATGACGTAGAGTGTGCCTAAGGAGAGTTGCATGGGGAGAAGACACTCACTCAGGCTTTCACAGAAAGCACATTGGCCAAGCAATGGCCGTGACTCATCCACATGGCTGCACTGA
>NW_004525075.1:2646-3951 GCF_000260255.1 Octodon degus
TAGAGCCCTGGGGGGAAACGCTACAGCTGCAGTTCCCTTCAGAGAGAGTAGGGGACAGAACAACCATGCTAGTCCAGGAGCAGAACATCTTGCTAGAGGGGCAGAACAAGTTGTGTCCCTCTTCACAAAGACAGCAGCAGGAAGTAGCTGAACGCAGCAGCCGGACCCAAGCCAGGCAGAACTGAATAAATTCAAATTTTTCAGATCTGCACCTAAATTTAAGTAGGTGTAAGGTTCTAACTGCACCAAAGCTCTACGACAAAGATCTGAAGGTAGTGCTGTATAAAATGACAACCAGAAAAAAAATGCAATCTCAGACCCCAGGCCTAGCCATAACAAGTGCAGAGAACAATAATACAGAAGAAATTGGGAATCACAGCTGTTATCAATGAATCTAGAGCTTCTGAAATAAACAACTGCAAAAAGGTAAAGAGAAATTAGACTGGAAATTTAAAAAAAATCCCTGAATTAATAACATCTACAGTAAAAAATCAAATGCAGACATATATGGAGGAAATTCAATGCCCACCCAGAACAAGTGCAGAGGACACTAGCTCAGCTGAAATGAATTAACTAATAGCGTTGAAAATAAATAAGCAAAAGCAAAAAGTTATAGATGAACTCAGAGGGAAATTATTTTCTGAAATAAAAAATAATTCTTTGAACTCATAGAATCTGAAGTAAAGAATCAAATACAGAAACATATGCATGAAACCCAATCTTAAAAAAACTCTGGAGTAAAAGAATAAATAACTGCTTCTAAAGAAGACATCCATAAAAAGTTAGAGGAGATTAGATAAATGACAGATTCCTAGAATGAGCAGGACAGGAAAGAAATAGATCGCATGAAGCAGAGTCAAAGAGATATAGAGGAAATTAAAAGCTCAATGACAAGCTTGCAAAACTGAGTGAAAGTGAAGATAGAGTTTCAGATCTTGATGATGCTGGGGCAGTTCATGAAAATTTAAGCAGAGACCTCTTAAAAGGAACTAGGATGCAGGAAAAAAGAATTCGTCACTTTCAAGAAGATGCAAAGATGAAGAATTTGAGACTAATAGGTATCAATGAGAAAGAAGGAGTCAATACAAATGACATTGAAATTATCAGCAGAAGTAACAGCAGAAAACTTCCTAAATATGAGGAAACAATCTGACATTCAGTTAACTGAAGCATGCAGAACGCCAAGTAACCTCAACTCAATTAAAAACACACCGAGACATAAAAAAGTCACGATCCCAGAAATCCAGCACAAGAATAATATACTGAAAGCCTCTAGAGAAAAGAAGCAGATCACATTCAAAGGAA
>NW_004525075.1:4681-9933 GCF_000260255.1 Octodon degus
AAAAAATCTAATATCCAATACTGCACTCTTAACAGGAGAACTTAACAACCCCTTGTCCCAAAAAGATAAGTCAAACAGAAAAAAAAAAAAAAAATAGCCAGGAAACAACAGAATTGAGCCAGAGCATGAAAACAATGGACTTAGTAGACATATACAGAATGTCCCAACCAAACACAGCTGAAAATACATTTTTCTCAGCTGCACAATGGTCATTTTCTAAAATAGAACATATATTAGTCCATAGGTCATGATTAAGTATATAGAAAGAAACAGAAACTACCCCATGCATATTATCTGAGCACAGAGCAATGAAACTGGAAATAAATGACAAAAGAAACCAGAAAAAAAAAAACCCTACATACATGGAAATTAAACAACACCCTACTCAGCTATCAATGGGTCACAGAAGAAATTAAACAAGAAATTCAACAATATCTACAATTCAATGAAAATTCAAGCACAACTTATTGGAATTTATGGGACACAATGAAACCAGTTCTCAGAGGGAAATTCATAGCTGTGAACTCACACATTAGGAAAACAGAACAGGAACAAATAAACACTCTGATGCTGTACCTTCAATAGCTAGAAAAGGAAGAGCAAACCAAACCCACAGCCCCAAATGGGAAGAAATCATAAAGATTAGAGCAGAAATTAATTCAACTGACACGAAGAAAACTGTTGAAAGAACTGATGAAACAAAGGGTCGTTCTTTGAAAAATTCTATAAAATCGATAAGCCCCTGGCTAACCTCATCAAAAAGAGGAAAGAAAAAATTCAAATACAAGCAAAAAGGAATGAAAAGGGTGCAATTACACAAGTAGAAATTCACAAGATTATCAATAGCTACTTTGAGAATCTTTACTCTCACAGAATAGAAGACACAGATGAAATGGACAGATACTTAGAAAGGTGCAAATTACTGAAACAGAATCGACAAGAAATAATCACTCTCAATAGCCCAATAACAAATAATGAAATACAAGACGTAATAAAAAACCTAAAGAGAAAGAAAGGTCCATGTCTGGATGGATTCACAGCTGAATTCTACAAGAAATTTACAGAAGATGTAGTCCCTATACTCCTCAAACTCTTCAATGAAATTGAAAAGGAAGCAATACTCCCAAAATCATTTCTGGAGGCAAGTATTATACACCATCACCGGGTATAATTCAACCCAGGGTTGCAGAATGGTTTAATATTTGAAAATATATAAATATAATACACTACATCAATAGAGAGAAAACTAAAAATCACAGTATCCTCACTATTGATGAAGAAAGGTCTTTTGACAAAGTCCAACACTCATTCATGTTCAAAGTCCTACAGAAAATTGGAATAGATGTCCTCTGCTTCAATCTGCTAAAGCCATTTATGAATACACAATGGTTAACATAATTCTAAATGGAGAAAAGTTAAAATCTTTCTTTTTCTTATGTCTGGAAGAAGAAGAAAAGTATGTTCTGTATCACCACTCCTATTCAATATAGTTCTGCAATCATTAACTACAGCCATTAGACAAGAAAAAGAAATAAAAGAAATAAGAATAGGTAAAGAAGAAGTTAAATTATTAGTATTTGCAGAAGACATGATACTTCAATTGAAAGACCCCAAAAATTCCACCAAGAAGCTACTAGAATGAATGGAGAAATTCAGTAGCATAGGGACAAACACAGTCAATACCCAAAAAACAATAGCATTCCTCTACACAGATAACAAACACACTGAGAGGGAAATTAGAGAAACAATAACTTTTAAAATAGCACTATAGAAATGAAATACCTTGGAATTAATTTAATTAAAGAAGTCAAAGATTTTTTCAAGGAAAATTACATTACTCTTAAAGAAGAAATCATAGAGGATTTCAGAAAATGGAAAGATATTCCACGGTCCTGGAGAGGAAGAACCAACATTTTGATGATGGCCATACTCTCAAAAGTGCTGTATAGATTTAATGCAATATCAATCAAACTAGCACCAACATACCTCACTGACCTAGAGAAATCATTCCTAAAATTTATTTGGAACCAGAAAAGACCTACAATAGCAAAGGTAATCCTGGGCAACAAAGACAAGGCAGGGGGCATTACAATTCCTGACTTGAAATTATACTACAAGGCTACTGTGTGATAAAAATCAGAATGGTATTGGCAACAAAAATGACCTGGCAATCAATGGAAAAGATTAGAAGACACTGGATCCACTATGAACACACTCAGCCACCTGATCTTTGACAAAGGGGCCAAACATACTCACTGCAGGAAACATAGCCTCTTTGACAAATGGTGCTGGAAAAACCAGCTTTCTAAATGCTGAAAACTAGAACTTGACTCAGGTCTATTACCATGCACAAAGCTAAAGTCAGAATGGTGTGAAGATCTAAACATTAAAACAGAAACACTAACTCTTCTGGGAAAGAATGTAAGAGGAACTCTTGAGGACACAGTGATAGGCAAAGAGTTCATGAACAAAAATCAAACGGCAACAGAAACACTTCAAAAATTAGCAACTGGGACCTCCTCTTATTGAGAAGGTTTTTTAAATCAAAGGAAATTAGCAACAAAGTGTAAAGACAACCCACAAATTTGGAAAATATCTTGACAAATAAGTACTCAAACAAAGGTCTCCTCTCTAGAATTTATAAACATCTAAATAACACTAGGGCCCTAAAATTAAAAGACCCAGTCCAGTAATGGGCATCTGAGATGAACACACACTTCTCAGAGGATGAAATTAAAGAAAAGAATAAATGATGAACAAAAGCTCCACATCACTAGCCATCCATGAAATACAAATAAAAACAACTTGGAGATATCAACTCAACCCAGAAAGAATGGCTATCATAAAGAAATCAATCAATAATAAATGTTGGAGTGGCTGTGGGGAAAAAGGAAACCTTCCCCACTGCCAGTGGGAATGTAGACTTGTGCAACCGTTAAGGAGGTCAGTGTGGAGACACCGTAGAAAACTGCTAATGGAAATTCCTTTTAAACCAGCTAAACCTCTACTGAGAATTTTCCCAGAAAATCTGAAAACATCATATATTAGTTATATATGTGTGGCTATGTTTATAGCAGAACAATTTGTGAAAGCCAAGTGGTAGAATCAGACAAGATGTCCATCACCTAAGGAATGGATGAAAAGATGTTTTATTTTTAGAGAATGGAGTATTACTCAGCTATGAAGAATGATAAACTCGAAGCCTTTATATTTAAGTGGAGGCCACTTGAAGATATACTCATAAGTGAAATAAACCAGACACACATGTGTAAATATTGTATATTTTCCCTTTTATAAGTACTCATAAGAAGAATTACAAATAGAGAAGTATAATACAATTAAAAGGAAAGCAAGTACTTGAGGACTAGACAATGAAGAGAAAGCAAGGAGAAGAGCTAGGCAACATGACATAGGCAAGCCATACAGTTATATGTACAAGATGGGTAAGGCACTGATCCTGAAAACCTTCAGAAGATTTTTCAAATCTAGCACTTAATTGCAAGGACTCACACCCTTACTAACTACATATTCTGATAACTGGGAACTAAGCAACTGCACTGAAGGTAGCAATCTGTAATAGTAGTTGCATGTTTGTATTGAGTGTCATTATGGTCTTCTGAATATGTGCTGCTTGTCATGACACACCAGTTGCTGTCGTGATGCCTCTTGGGTAGATGACTGTTTAAAAGGGAAGGAGGTGGTAAATGAAGGCAGGAGACAGGAAAAGGAGTGCGGTGGGACAGTTCTGCAATGATGTTGTATATAGTTAGATATCTGCACTTATGTGTAAACATGTCTAATTCTTTATTCCAATTTTCTAAATATATTTTAATTTTTTTGAATTTTTAAAATTTCTCTTGTGTCTTAATTTTTAACATCTAAATACTTTGTGAAAATCACCTGTTGTATGTTATGCCTAAGATGTTTGATATTCAGACAGACAGTGAGGAAAGGTTTAACAGCCTAGGTTACAGGGTAATAACAATAAGCTTCTTTTCTGGAGGGTTAGCAACCTAAGTTTGTAGAACAAAAAATAAAGAAAATGAGGGAAGCAAATAAAGCCAACATTTGGGCCATGGGCTTATAAGATCAAATAAGACTCAGGACATATGAGGACTTGTACTGTGACATCATGTAACTCAGTTGTGTCCCAAATTTCTGCTCAAGGAGATTATGGGCCAAATAAGAAAGTGATCAATGAAGTAGACTGTGCCTAAGGAGAGTAACATGGAGAGAAAACATTTTCTCAGGCTTTCAGAGAGAGAAAATTGGCCAAACAATGGTCATGACTCACCCATGTGACTGACACTGACAAAGGATCTGCAATCTGAGGTACAGCGTCTCAGGATAAATCCTGAGGGGATTTGACTGACCTTATCAGATCCAAAAGGTACAATTCTTGTTATATGGGTCTTGCTTTATCTTAGTCTTAACCATCTATTAGAAAAGTAGATAAAAGAAATACAGAAATAAAGTCATGTTGTTATGTTGAGTTGTAGGGGACTCACATTAACAACTTCTAACATTACCAGTCAAGTGGAAGACCCAATGCTATTATAGACTACTGGACTATTTTGGAATATTTTGCTGAGTTCACATACCTATAATATTTAAATTATTGAACTAAACAAAAAAAAGAGGACATAAATGAATGACCATTTTGCATCTGTGTATTCAAAATCATTGGGATAAATATACAGCTACATTCTCTTAATACAGGAATAGAGGGATTTATTCTAATGGTGTTTGCAAATAGGATATCATGTTTGCATCTTGTAGAACAAATAACCACTAGGAAGGCAGTATGCAATGTGTTAATTATTGGAAATTTCCTACCAATTTGATTTGAAACTGTCTCATTGCTATTTATTTCTAAATGAAATTATGGGAAAAAAGAAAAATAAATAAAAAGCAGGTCAATAACATGTCATTGTAAGTCAAGGCATCTCAATTATAACCATTAATGTAAATGGTCTCAATTCACCAATTAAAAGAAATAGACTTTCAAAGTGGATTAGGAAACAAAATTTAACAATGAGCTGCATACAGGAAACACACTTAACTCATAAGGAAATTCATAGGCTGAAAGTCAAATGATGTAAAACTATACCATATGCCCCAGGATGTCAGTAAAAAGCTGGCATAGCATTCCTGTTGTCAGAAAGTCTCAACTTCAAACCAAGAATGATCAAATGAAATAGAGAAGGTTACTATACACTGGTTAGGGGGAAAATTCAAGAGACAGAGGTAAT
>NW_004525075.1:10287-13957 GCF_000260255.1 Octodon degus
GAATACATATTTTTTTCAGCTACACATGGGACAATTTGTAAAGACAGACCACGTACAAGAACATAGCTTATGCTTAAGAATATGAAGTAAAACAAAATATTCCATGCATATTATCTGACAACAAAGCAATGAAACTGGAAAGAAATGATGAAAGAAACCAGAAAGACCACATAAAAACATGGAAATTAAAGAACACCCTACTCAACAAGCATTGGGTCAGAGATGAAATTAAACAAGAAATTGAACAATATTTACAGCTCAATGAAATATCAACCACGATTTACAGGAATTCATGGGATGCGATGAAAGCAGTTCATAGAGGAGAAATTTGTACATCTGAACTCACATATAAGGAAAAACAAATGGGAACTAATAAACAACCTAATGCTGTATGTTCAACATGTACAAAACGTAGAGAAAAAGTAAAAAAAAATCCCAAAGTTGGTAGAAATCATAAAGATTAGAACAGAAAATAATTCAACAGAGACACATAAAACTAAAAGAATTATCAAGTCAAAAAGCTGCTTCTTCAAAGATTAAATAAATCAGATAAGTCCCTAGCTAATCTTATTAAGAAGAGGAAAAAAAAATTCAAATATAAAAATGGCAAAAGCAATGAGGAAGGAAAATGGTGTATATAGCACTGACTCAGTGGAAATTCAGAAGATTATCAATAGCTACTATGAGAATCTTTACTCTCACATATCAGAAGACACAGAATTAATGGACATATTTCTAGAAAGGAAAAAATTACTAAATCTGAATCAAGAAGATATAACAAATTTGAATAACCCAGTATCAGGCAACGAAATACAAACTGTAATAAAAACCCTATCAACAAAGAAAACACAAGGTCTGATGGATTCACAGCTGAATTCTATAAGAAATTTATTGAATATAAAATCCGTATACACCTCAAAATCTTCAATGAAATGGAAAAGGAAGCAATCCTTCCAAAATTGTTTCTGGTGGCAAGTATTATACTGATACACAAACCAGGGAAAGATGCAAATAAAAAAGAGAACTACACACCAAACTCCCTCGTGAACATAGATGCCAAATTCCTCAATAAAGTCCTAGCAAATAGAATATAGAAAATCGGGGTTGGTGAGATGGCTCAGTGGTCTATACCACCTACTTAGAACAAGCTTAGCAAAGCCCAGGGACCACGGTTCAATCCCCCAGCCACCATGACCATATAGGATTCATCCCAAAGATGCAAGTATGATTCAATACATGCAAATCTATGAATGTAATAAAATATATCAATAGAGCCTAATCCGAATTCCACGTGATCATCTCAATTGATGCAGAAAAGGATTTGATAATGTCCAACACTCATTCATATTCAAAGTCTTACAGAAAATTGGAATAGATGGCCTCTACTTCAATCTGATAAAAGCCATCTATGACAACCCAATGGCTAACATAATTCTACATGAGGAAAAACTGAAATATTTTACTCTCAGATCTGGTACAAGAAAAGGATGTCCTCTATCACCTTTCCTATTCAATATATAGGCTACAGCCATGAGACAAGAGAGAGAAATAGAATGAATAAGAATAAGTAAAGAAGAAGTTAAATTACTGTCATTATTGGCTGATGACATGATACTTTCCTTGCAAGTCAGCAAAAACTCCACCAAGAAGCTATTTGAATTAATATACAAACTCAGTAGCATAGCATGATACAAAGTCAATAGCCAAAAGTCGATAGCATTCCTCTACAGAGATAACAAGCTCACTGAGAGGGAAATTAGGGAAACAATACCTTTTACAATAGCACTGAGGAAATGAAATATAGAGGAATTATCCTAATTAAACAAGTAAAAGAACTATTCAATGAAAATTACACTACTCTGAAAAAAAAGATTGAAGAGGATTTCAGAAAGATATTCCCTCAACCTGGATAGGAAGAACCAGCATTGTGAAGATGGCCATTCTCCCAAACTTGTTGTACAGGTTTAATGCAATCCCTATCAAAATTCCACCGACATACCTCACAGACCCAAAGAAATCATTCCTAAAATTTATTTAGATCCAGAAAAGACCTAGAATAGCAAAGACAATCCTGAGCCAAAAAGACATGGCGTAAGGCATTACAGTTCCTGACTTCAAATTATACTACAAAGCCACTGTGATAAATCCAGCATAGTATTGACAAAAAATAAATAAACGTGACAAGCAATGGAATAGATTTGAAGATGCAGAAACCTCTACAAACACACTCAGCCCCCTCATCTTAACAAAGGGGCCAAATAGGCTTACTCCTAAGAAAGAGAGCCTCTTTAAAAAATGGTGCTGGAAAAACAAGCTCTCTCCATGTT
This sequence comes from Octodon degus, assembly GCF_000260255.1. Taxonomy (NCBI): domain Eukaryota; kingdom Metazoa; phylum Chordata; class Mammalia; order Rodentia; family Octodontidae; genus Octodon; species Octodon degus. The sequence goes on from NW_004525075.1 coordinate 12,615, forward strand.
GAAAACTAAAACTTAATCCAAGTCTATCACCATGCACAAAGCTAAAATCAAAATGGATTAAAGATCTAAATATGTAAACAGAAAGACTAAATGAACAGAAAGAGAAAGTAGGAGAAGCTTTTGAAGACATAAAGGTAGATCAAGAGTTCATGAACAAAAATCAACATGCAGGGGAAATAATTGAAAGAATTAACAACTGTGATCTCCTCTAATTGACAAGATTTTGCAAGTCAAAAGAAGTTACCAACAAAGGGAAAAAAACTACCCACAGATTTTGAAAAAACAATCTTACATAATACATACTGAGACAAAGGTCTGCTGTGTAGAATTTTTAAAGAACTGAAAAATATTAAGGCCCCAAATTTGAAAGACCCAATCAAAATGGGTATTTGAAATGAACATAAGTTTCCCAGATTCCCAGATGATGAGAGGAGATTCTCTCTCTCTCTCTCTCTCTCTCTCTCTCTCTCTCTCTCCTCTCTCTCTCTTTCTCTCTTTTTCAGAACCAGCTATTGAAGTGAGTAACTTACACTTGCCAGGCAAGCATTTATTCTACTGAGGCATCTCCCTACACAAATGCAGAAAATATAGAGGTAAGTAAATATAGGATAACAATGCTCCACATCACTAGCTGCTTTTGAAATGCAAATTGAAACAACACTGATATACCACCTCACCACAGAAGGAATATCTATAACAAAGAAACAGACCAACAAAAAATGTTGGAGAGGGTGTGGGGAAAGAGGAATCCTTCTTCACTGCTAATGTGAATGTAGACTGGTACAACTATTATGGAAATCATTGTGGAGCTCCTTAAAAATTAGGACTGGAAGTCCTTTACAATCCAGCTTCCCCCTACTGGGAATTTTCCCAGAGTAAGTGAAAAGGTCATATTGCAGTCATATATGAGTACCTATGTTTATAGCAACAAAATTTGTGATAGACAAATCTTGGAAGCAAACAGGATGCTCAACACCTGAGGAATGGATGAAAAAATATATGGTATTTTTATACAATGGAGTATTACTCAGCTATAAAGAATGATAAACTCGGAACCTTTATATTTAAGTGGAGGCCACTTGAAGTTATGCTCATAAGTGAAATAATCCAGACACACATGTATAAATATCATATAGTCTCCCTAGTGTAACAACTCAAAAGAAGAAATAAAATAGAAAGGTAAAATATAATTAAAAGGAAACCTAGAGCCTAAGGATTAAATAACGAAGAAAGGATAAGGAGAAAAGCTAGGAAACATGACAAGGGCAAAGTCATCCATTTATACCCACAGGATTATTAAGGCCATGATCTTGAGAATCTTCAGCACCTTTTTGAAACTAGTA
>NW_004525075.1:14057-18972 GCF_000260255.1 Octodon degus
TGAGGAATGCTTGAAAAAGGTGTGGTATTTTTATACAATGGAATATTTCTCAGCTATAAAGAATGATAAACTTGAAGAATTTATATTTATGTGGATACCACTTGAAGATACACTCATAAGTAAGATAAACCAGACCCACATGTATAAATATCGTAGTCTCACTAGTATAAGAAATCAAAAGAAGAAATACAAATAGAAATATATAATACAACTAAAAGGAAAGCGGGAAATTGAGAATTGAACAAGGAGGAGAGGGTTAGGAGAAAATCTGGGAAACAGGACATGGCCAGTGTCATACATTTGTTCGCAGAAGATGGGCAAGGCAATGACCCTGAGAATCATCTGCAGGTTTTTGAAACTAGCAATTAATTGGTAGTATTCTCAATCTGACTAACTATATATCCTGAAGCCTGTGAACCAAGAAACTGTACTGAAGATATCATTGTGTAATAGAAGGGTCATGCTTGGGATGCCTGCAAATCTGGTCTTCTAAATACATACTTCATGTCATGACATACCAATTATTACCATACTCTTTCACAAGCAAATTTTTTTAAAGACACAAGAAAAAGAAAAAAATATGTCAAAGGAGTGTCCTACTACAATCCTATACATGGTTAGATTTTTAAATTTCTTTGTAAAAATATGTGTTCATTCCTATTTTTTATATTTTTTGTTTATATTCTGTAAGGACTTAAAGTCTAACACATAAATACTTGTTGGCAAATACCTGTTCCACGTTATACCTAAGATGTTTGATATTTAGACAGATAGGGTAAACCGCACTGCATACATTGCAGGGTAATAATAAACTTCTCTTCTGGAGGATTAGCAACCTAAATTTTCAGGTCAAGAGTTGGAGAAAGGGAAGGACTTAAAGGTCAGGCAACATTTTGGTCCTAGCCTTTCAAGGCCAGTGAAGACTCAGGACATAGAAGAACCTGTACTGTATCATCATGTAACTCAGTTGTGCTCCAAATTTTCTGACCAAGGAGATTATGGAGCCACAGAGGAATGTGATCGATGATGTATAGTGTGCCTAAGAAAAGTCACATGGGGAGAAAACATTCTCTCAGGGTTTCACAGAGAGTAAGTTGGTCAAGCAATGGACGTGACTCATCCACATGGCTGACACTGACAAAGGTTCTCCAAAAGCAGTACTGAATTACAGGATAAATCCTGAGTTTACTTGACTGACCTTATTAGATACAAAAGTTATATTTCATGTTATATAGGTTTTGCTTTGTCTTGCTATTAACCATCCAGCAGAAAAGTATAAAAACAAGGTATATGAAGTGAAGCTATATTCATATGCTAAGCTGTAAAAGTTTAGTCAACAACTTCTGTGGATAACCCACTACTATTGTGGACTGCTGGACATTGTTTAATTGTTTTGCTGAATTCAAGCACCTATAGTATTTAAAAACCAATAGAATTTCCATCTCTTACAGGACTGAAAAACAAAAGGGGATACAAATGAAGGATCATTTTATGTTTGTATATACAGAATATTTAGGATAAATATACAGCTACTTTCGATGACTTCAATGAGAGGGAAGATTTGTAGTAATAGTGTTTGGATAGGACATCCTGTCTGCTTCTTGTATTATGGATAACCACTAAGGAGATAACAATGTGCAATGTAGTAATTATTGAATATGTCCTATTAATGAGCTTTGAAACTGTCTCATTGATATTTGTTTCTCAATTAAAAATCAAAGTAATGTGAATTTTACAGTATTTGTTTTAACGCACAGTATTGTATTCCAATCAGTTAAACTAGTTACCAGATATGTGCATTTTAATTTGGAAGAATAAAGGAAAAAAGAAAGAAATGTATAAGAGATTAAGAAGTGCAAAAGTAAGAACAATTGAAAAAGAAAGACGAACAAATAAACTAGAGCCACATATGCAAACATCATACTGTCTGCTTAGTATGAGAACATGAAAGAAAAAAATGGAATCTCAAGGGTACCATAGATACTGAGGAAAGAGAATGAACTTGTTCAAATGGAAAGAGTTACTAAGTTGAGAAGAAGGACATGAGAGGCTGTGGAGAAACAGATTTTCCATGTATGTAAGCGGGATAGTTTGAACAGCTGTACTGTGCGTTTCTTCTGGTCTATGGAAAGGAGCAGATAATACTGCATTTGCTTTGTCAATGGTTTTTTAGAAGAGATTTATTTTTTGCTTTTGGTTCTAAGTACAAAATACAGGGCTTCCAGCTTACTACGCAACATTCTATTGCTGAGCAAAAATGACAGACCTTGTAAAATTTCTTGAGTAAAAGTTTTTCTTTATTTGCTTATGATGTTTAGTATGATATCTAGGAGTCAAGATCACTTTTCTTAAAAATAATTTTCATTAGTTCATATTGTTTCACTTGCAAATTTTTCCTGGATATTTTCAAACTGCACCACCATACCCAGGCTTGGTGTCCAGCTTGATAATCGCATGCAGTGGTCCTGCATGGCATGTGGTGCTGGGGATCAAATCTTGGGTTCTGTGCTTTTATAAGCAGATGATTAACCTGCTGAGCTGTCTCACTGACCCTTTTGATTTTTTTCTTAATTTTATTGACAAAAATTGCAATGTGACAACTTGAAAATAGGTTGGTAAGAGAGTTCCAACAATTAATATATTGCATATTGTTGTTTTTGTAGTAGTCATTCATAGCACAAGATGCAGATATGATATCCTACCCAAACACTATTAGTACAGATCTTTCTTCTTATTGAATTAAGAGAGAGTAGCCATATATATATCCTATTTTGTAGATACAGATACAAAGTTTTCCTTCACTTATATCACCTTTTTTGGTTCAGTTTTGTCAAAGATGGGTATTCCATTGCCATTCAAATATTGAAGATACATGAATTCAGCAAAATATTCCAATATAGTTGAGTACTCCACAATAGTATTGGGTTATCCTCAGGACTGGCAATATCCAAATCTGATGACTTGAGCCTTCCAAAGCTCATCATATTATCATGACTTCACTTTTCATGCCTAGTTTCTACTCTTTTCTGCTGCATGGTTAAGACCAAGATAAAGCAAGTCCTATATAAGAAAATATGTAACTCTGTATTTGACACGGTCAGTCAAGTCTCCTCAGGACTTATACTGAAATCGCGTTTCACACTTTGTAGATCCTTTGTCAGTGTCAGCCATGTGGATGAGTCATGAACATTGCTTGACAAGTTTGCTCTCTGTGAAAGCCTGAGAGAATGTTTTCTCTCCATGTGACTCTCTTTAGGCACACACTACATCAATGATCACATTCCTCTCCATAATCTCCTTGATCAGAAAATTTGGGACACAACTGAGATACATGATGCTACAGTACAAGTTCTCCTATGTGCTGAGTCCTCACTGACCTTGAAAGGCTAGGGTCAAAAAGTTGGTTATCTGTACAGGCCTTCTATTTCTGTAATTTTGGCTTGCAAACTTAGGTTGTTAACCCTCCAGAAGAGAAGACTATTATTACCCTACAACATATGCAGGTAGTTTTAACCTCACTATCTATCTAAGTATCAAACAACTTAGGCATAAGATGGAACATCTTTAAAAAATCATTTACTTAAGATATAATCTGGTCATTTCTTTTTTTTCATCAACAGTCCTCTGTTAAAGTATGAACAGAATTTCCATTAAAACAAGAAAATCTCTATATTATGTCTTCATCATGGAGCCTCTGCTACAATATGTGCTCAAGTTCTTAATTTAAATGTATTTAAAGGGTTAGAAATGTCCCTGCAATCTGCATATGTTCTCCACAACATCTGCCTTACTGGTGCTGATGTCTAATTTGCACAATCATAGATATTAATATCTTGGTCATCTCCAACAGACACAGTTTATTTTTCCATAATTCTATTGAGAAATAAATAGCAATGAGACAGTTTCAAAATGAATTGGTAGGACAGTTCCAATAATTAACACATTGCATTCAGCCTTCCTAGTGGTAATTTGTTGTACAAGATGCAGACACGATATTCTATTTACAAACACTATTAGAACAAATGCATCTAATCCTGGAATTAAGAGAATGTAACTATATATCTATCCTAACCATTTTGAACACACAGATACAAAATTGTCATTCATCTATATTTCTTTTTTTTCTGTTTAGTTCCATCACTTAAATATTATAGGTGTGTGAACTCAACAAAATATTCCAAAATAGTCCAGTAGTCCATAATACTATAAGTCTTCCATTTGACTGGCAAAGTCAGAAGTTGTTAACCTGAGTCCTCTACAAGTCAACCTAACAACATGGCTTTATTTCTTGTACTTTGTTTTTATACTTTTCTGCTGAATGCTTAAGACCAAGATAAAGCAAGACCTATGTAACAAGAATTGTAGGTTTTGAATCTAATAACTTCAATCAAATCCCCTCAGGATTTATCCTGAGATCCTGTACCTCAGATTGTAGATCCTTTGTTAGTTCAGCCATGTGGATAAGTCAGGGCCATTGTTTGGCCAGTTTGTTCTCTGTGAAAGCCTGAGAGAATATTTTCTCTCCATGTGACTCTCCTTAAACACCTTCTAAATCATTGATCACATCCTTATTTGGCCCCATAATCTCCTTGATCAGACAATATGGGACACAACTTAGTTACATGATGTTACAGTAGAAGTTCTCATGTATCCTAAGTCTTCATTGACCTTGGAAGGCGAGGGCGAAAATGTTGGCTTTCCTTGCGACCCTCATTTTCTCTAATTTTTGGTCTGCAAACTTAGGTTGTTAACCCTCCAGAAGAGAAGCTTATTGTTATTACAATATAACCTAGGCTGTTGAGCTTAAATTCACTATCTGTCTGAATATCAAACATCTTAGGCATAACGTGGACCAGGTATTTTTCATCAAGTATTGATATGTTAAACTTTGAGTCCCTATAGAATATGACAAAAA
>NW_004525075.1:19072-21718 GCF_000260255.1 Octodon degus
CTCATGGAGAGAAAATATTCTCTCAGTCGACCAGAAAAAATTGTTTGAGCAATGGCCATGACGCATGCACATCACTGACACTGACAAATGATCTACAAACTGCCTTACAGAATTCCAGGGTAATTCCTGATGGGATTCGACTTACTTTGCCAGATATAAAAGTTACTTCTCTTGTTATCTAGGTCTTCTTTTATCTTGGTCCTAACCATCCAGTAGAAAAGTTTAAGAACAAAATATAAAGTAAAGTCATATTAATAGGCTGAGCTGTAAAAGGCTCAAGTCAACAACTTCTGACATTGCCAGTACTATGGGTAGCCATCTAATATTAGGGGCTACTGGATTGCATTGATTATTTTACTGAATTCATGCATAAAATATTTAAATGACAATGGAATACCTATGTCTGACAAAACTAAACAAAAAGGGAATATAAATGAAGGACCGTGTTGTATCTATATAAACAAAATAGAGATATACACATACTTTCTCTTAAGTCAATGAGAATCAAGATTTGTTCTAAGAGTGGTTGGACAGGATATAATATTTTGCATCTTGTACTATGAATACCTAGTATAAAGACAAAAAATGTGTAATGTATTAGTTATTGAAAGTATCCAATTAGTCAGTTTTGATACTGTCTCATTGCTATTTCTTTCTCAAAAAATAATTTAAAAAATTAGTAATATTTCTGTACTTAACAAATTCACTGAGAGTGATTATGGAAAACACACCCTTTATAATGTCATCCATAAAATAAAATACATAGGAAATAAGCTATTAAAGAAAGTGAAAGTTCTGTATGTTAAATATTACAGTACTTTGATTGAAGTTTGAAGAGAATATGAGCAAATGGAAAATTATTCCCTTGCTCATGGATAAGAAAAACAACATAGTGAATATACTCCCAAAATTGTCATACAGATATAATGCATTCCTGATCAAAATAATATTAGCATACCTCATAGAAGTAGACATGCCTACACTTTAAAGCAGTATGTGGAAGCCTTTGGTGTACTCAGGTAAGATCTTATACATGAAAAAAATCACAATTAAAAGTATCTGAACATAAATAAGCAATATGAGAAAAATTTTATTTTTCCAAACATATCCATTACATGAAAGAATTCATATAAGACATTTATGTGAATGATGGAAATACCTTCATTCTTTAATTACCATGATTTGGATCAAAGAACTAATGTTGAAGAGAAATTGCATAAATATGTAAGTTAATAATGTGATAAAGCATTGTATGATTTTTAAACTATCAGAAAAATTGGAAGAACTATTACAGACAGCAAACATAAATACAGATTGTGGGAAGCTTTCATCTGCAGGCGAGCTTGCATGTGAATTTGAAATTGCACAATGTAAATGGATCCTCTCCATATTCTGTTTGGGAAAGACCTCTGATCATTTACTCTTATTCATGCTCAATAAATGACACAGTATAGTGAGAAATCATTAGTAGAACTGATATACACAAGGCTTCCTTTGGCCTACATGTTATATTGCACCAAGTCTACAGAATACTCAACATATAACTCATATTTTCAAAATCCAGTAAAAATTCCTAGTGAATTTGAAAATCGATGCATGGTTGTTACATGTAAGCTCAATGTGAATCATTTCTTTATATATCTCCAGAAACTATGTAAACCAAAGGAGGTACCTAAAGGATAAGACCGTATTTTCATCAGGTCCACCCATTAAAGTTCATCTCTGGGTTATGGCATTTCTGAATTTACTTTCAGAAAATCTTTAAGCTGGCACAATTCTGTATTATAGTACAAGCAATAGTTGAGGAATTTAATAGGTAGAAACTTGTAATCAAATTGATGATGTGATATTATTTCTTGTGCTACTTTGACGCCACAAATGGTAATATAGCTCTTTTGACAGTTTGCTTAGTGTTCAATAAACATTTTTATTAAACATTTTGTTTCTTTTCTTCTCTATAATTGATGAGAAGTAATTACTTCAAGAACCTGACTTTGATAATTGTTTTTGCTTAAAGTTTACCATTCACCTTTGTGTATATTTTTAGTATATGCACATTCTTCTGTGTAAAAAATGATAATTTTATTTTTTTACTATATCCACTTTTATATGTTGCTATGAATGTTTTTAGAAAATATCCAGCTGCTCTCAATTTGTATATCACCAAATATTATAATTTCCATATCATGAGAAGATATTTGCATGTATCTAAAAATGATTACAGGTTATATCAAGTGAAAACACAGTTACCAGTGGAAGCTATCTGCAGTTTAATGAAATCTGTCAAGCTACACGTGACATTCTTTGTATAAAGAAAAATGAAATAAATGTCATATGGGTCCACAAAGACCCTCATAATCAGAGAAATTATGAGGAAAAGACAATGCTTTAGAAACCCAAATATCTGTCTCCATTATATTCTACAGTAAAATATCAACCAAAGTGTCATGCTACCAGCATGAAATCTAACTAGAAGATTAATGGAAAAGCATTGAAAATCCAGAAACTTAATCATGTAGGTAGCAGACATTTTTAGAAAAATAACAATTATATGTATTGAAGACAGAATAATATCTTTCATAAATCATGAAGAAGAAGACCAAATTGGAGGACATACACTCTGATTTCAAAGCTAATTTTATATGT